>NW_027062903.1:0-69944 GCF_032884065.1 Artemia franciscana
CACCTGTGAATATAGATAGATATTTATATATATATATATATATATATATATATATATATATATATATATATATATATATATATATATATATATATATATATATATATATACTAGCTGTTGGGGTGGCGCTTCGCGCCACCCCAACACCTAGTTGGTGGGGGCGCTTCGCGCCCCCCCCAAGCCCCCCCGCGCGCGTAAGTCGTTACGCGCCATAATAGTTACGCGCCATTGTAGTTGTGTCCCTATGTCCCACCTGTGAATATAGATAGATATATATATATATGGTTTTAACTACGTAAAACTTGCGAATATACAACATTCTTTGCTGTCCCATTGTCTTTGCATATAAATAGATTGTCAGGTTTACCGACTCTTGAACATGCAACATATAATGGTCCATGGGAAAACAATCTGTATTCAGATCTATACCTCATGATTCTAATGATTGCCCTTGAGCTTTGTTGATGGTGATTGCTAATCGACCATTCCCTGTCCCGGTGTCCCGGTCGTCATTTACATCCCCCTGTTTCCTCCGGTGTCCCCGTTGTAGTTGTGTCCCTGTGTCCCGGTCGTCATTTATATTCCCTGTGTCCCGGTCGTCATTTGTATCCCGGTGTCCCGGTCTGTATATACATTCGTTTTTTAGTTTTGTTTTTCTCCTTTATTTTTTTCCTTTTTTTTTCTTTTTTAGCTTATTTAGATTTTTAGATTTTTTAGTTTTTTTATTAGTTTTTAGTTTTTTTTTTCTTTTTAGTTTTTTTGTCCCGGTCGTCATTTATATCCCCCTGTTTCCCCCGGTGTCCCCGTTGTAGTTGTGTCCCTGTGTCCCGGTCGTCATTTATATTCCCTGTGTCCCGGTCGTCATTTGTATCCCGGTGTACCGGTCTGTATATACATTCGTTTTTTAGTTTTGTTTTTCTCCTTTATTTTTTTCCTTTTTTTTTCTTTTTTAGTTTATTTAGATTTTTAGATTTTTTAGTTTTTTTATTAGTTTTTAGTTTTTTTTTCTTTTTAGTTTTTTTGTAGTTTTTACCTTCTTTTTAGTTTTGTTAATTTTTTTTTTACTTATGTCCTGGTCGTCATTTATGCTCCCTATGTCCCGGTGCTTTGTTGATTGCTAATCGAACATTCCTTTTGTCCTGGTCGCTTTCTCTTTGAGTGTCGTCATTTATTTTTTTCTTTTTTAGTTCTTTTAGTTTTTACCTTTTTTAGTTTTTTTTTAGTTTTTTAGATGAAAATTTTTTTTAGTTTTTTCCTTTTTTTCTTTTTAGTTTTTATTGGTTTTTACCTTTATGTTAGCTTATTTTTCAGTTTTTTCCTTTTTTTTAGTTTTTTTTTATTTTTTATTTTTTTTAGTTTTTTACCTTTTTTTAGTTTTTTTTAGTTTTTTTAGTTTTTTTAGTTTTTTAGCTTTTTTACTTTTTTTTATTAGTTTTTAGTTTTTTTGTAGTTTTTGCCTTTTTTTAGTTTTTTCAGTTTTTTTTTAGTTTTTTATTGGTTTTTACCTTTATTTTAGCTTATTTTTCAGTTTTTTCCTTTTTTTAGTTTTTTTTAGTTTTTAGTTTTTTTAGTTTTTTACCTTTTTTTAGTTTTTTTAGTTTTTTTAGTTTTTTAGCTTTTTTATTTTTTTTATTAGTTTTTAGTTTTTTTTGTAGTTTTTGCCTTTTTTTTAGTTTTTTTAGTTTTTTAGCTTTTTTATTAGTTTTTAGTTTTTTTTGTAGTTTTTGCCTTTTTTTAGTTTGACAACTTATTTTTATATATATAGATAGTTTTTTTTTTTTACTTATGTCCTGGTCGTCATTTATACTCCCTGTGTCCCTGTGCTTTGTTGATTGCTAATCGAACATTCCTTTTGTCCTGGTCGCTTTCTCTTTGAGTGTCGTCATTTATTAGTTTTTTCCTTTTTTTTTTAGTTTTTTATTGGTTTTTACCTTTATTTTAGCTTATTTTTCAGTTTTTTCCTTTTTTTTAGTTTTTTTTTATTTTTTATTTTTTTTAGTTTTTTACCTTTTTTTAGTTTTTTTTTAGTTTTTTTAGTTTTTTAGCTTTTTTACTTTTTTTATTAGTTTTTAGTTTTTTTTGTAGTTTTTGCCTTTTTTTAGTTTTTTCAGTTTTTTTTTTAGTTTTTTATTGGTTTTTACCTTTATAGTTTTTTTAGTTTTTTAGCTTTTTTATTTTTTTTATTAGTTTTTAGTTTTTTTTTGTAGTTTTTGCCTTTTTTAGTTTTTTCAGTTTTGACGTCACCTGATCCAGTTTTTTCAGGTGACGTCACCTGACACATCCATCCATCCATCCACAGACAACTTATTTTTATATATATAGATATATATATATATATATATATATATATACTAGCTGTTGGGGTGGCGCTTCGCGCCACCCCAACACCTAGTTGGTGGGGGCGCTTCGCGCCCCCCCCAAGCCCCCCCGCGCGCGTAAGTCGTTACGCGCCATAATAGTTACGCGCCATTGTAGTTGTGTCCCTATGTCCCACCTGTGAATATAGATATATATATATATATGGTTTTAACTACGTAAAACTTGCGAATATACAACATTCTTTGCTGTCCCATTGTCTTTGCATATAAATAGATTGTCAGGTTTACCGACTCTTGAACATGCAACATATAATGGTCCATGGGAAAACAATCTGTATTCAGATCTATACCTCATGATTCTAATGATTGCCCTTGAGCTTTGTTGATGGTGATTGCTAATCGACCATTCCCTGTCCCGGTGTCCCGGTCGTCATTTACATCCCCCTGTTTCCCCCGGTGTCCCCGTTGTAGTTGTGTCCCTGTGTCCCGGTCGTCATTTATATTCCCTGTGTCCCGGGTCCCGGTCATCATTTGTATCCCGGTGTCCCGGTCTGTATATACATTCGTTTTTTAGTTTTGTTTTTCTCCTTTATTTTTTCCTTTTTTTTTCTTTTTTAGCTTATTTAGATTTTTAGATTTTTTAGTTTTTTTTATTAGTTTTTAGTTTTTTATTTCTTTTTAGTTTTTTTGTCCCGGTCGTCATTTATATCCCCCTGTTTCCCCCGGTGTCCCCGTTGTAGTTGTGTCCCTGTGTCCCGGTCGTTATTTATATTCCCTGTGTCCCGGTCGTCATTTGTATCCCGGTGTACCGGTCTGTATATACATTCGTTTTTTAGTTTTGTTTTTCTCCTTTATTTTTTTCCTTTTTTTTTTCTTTTTTAGTTTAATTAGATTTTTAGATTTTTTAGTTTTTTTATTAGTTTTTAGTTTTTTTTTCTTTTTAGTTTTTTTGTAGTTTTTACCTTCTTTTTAGTTTTGTTAATTTTTTTTTTTACTTGTGTCCTGGTCGTCATTTATACTCCCTGTGTCCCGGTGCTTTGTTGATTGCTAATCGAACATTCCTTTTGTCCTGGTCGCTTTCTCTTTGAGTGTCGTCATTTATTTTTTTCTTTTTTAGTTCTTTTAGTTTTTACCTTTTTTAGTTTTTTTTTAGTTTTTAGTTTTTTTAGTTTTTTACCTTTTTTTAGTTTTTTTAGTTTTTTTAGTTTTTTAGCTTTTTTATTTTTTTTATTAGTTTTTAGTTTTTTTGTAGTTTTTGCCTTTTTTTTAGTTTTTTTAGTTTTTTAGCTTTTTTATTAGTTTTTAGTTTTTTTTTGTAGTTTTTGCCTTTTTTTAGTTTTTTTAGTTTTTTAGCTTTTTTATTTTTTTTATTAGTTTTTAGTTTTTTTTGTAGTTTTTGCCTTTTTTTAGTTTTTTCAGTTTTGACGTCACCTGATCCAGTTTTTTCAGGTGACGTCACCTGATCCACGATCCACAGATCCACAGACAACTTATTTTTATATATATAGATAGTTTTTTTTTTTTTACTTATGTCCTGGTCGTCATTTATACTCCCTGTGTCCCGGTGCTTTGTTGATTGCTAATCGAACATTCCTTTTGTCCTGGTCGCTTTCTCTTTGAGTGTCGTCATTTATTAGTTTTTTCCTTTTTTTTTTAGTTTTTTATTGGTTTTTACCTTTATTTTAGCTTATTTTTCAGTTTTTTCCTTTTTTTTAGTTTTTTTTTATTTTTTATTTTTTTTAGTTTTTTACCTTTTTTTAGTTTTTTTAGTTTTTTTAGTTTTTTAGCTTTTTTACTTTTTTTATTAGTTTTTAGTTTTTTTTGTAGTTTTTGCCTTTTTTAGTTTTTTCACTTTTTTTTTTAGTTTTTTATTGGTTTTTACCTTTATAGTTTTTTTAGTTTTTTAGCTTTTTTATTTTTTTTATTAGTTTTTAGTTTTTTTTGTAGTTTTTGCCTTTTTTTAGTTTTTTCAGTTTTGACGTCACCTAATCCAGTTTTTTCAGGTGACGTCACCTGACACATCCATCCACACATCCACAGACAGACAGACAACTTATTTTTATATATATAGATATATCTACTAGCTGTTTGGGTGGCGCTTCGCGCCACCCCAACACCTAGTTGGTGGGGGCGCTTCGCGCCCCCCCCAAGCCCCCCCGCGCGCGTAAGTCGTTACGCGCCATATTAGTTACGCGCCATTGTAGTTGTGTCCCTATGTCCCACCTGTGAATATAGATAGATATATTATATATATGTTTTTAACTACGTAAAACTTGCGAATATACAACATTTTTTGCTGTCCCATTGTCTGTGCATATAAATAGATTGTCAGGTTTACCGACTCTTGAACATGCAACATATAATGGTCCATGGGAAAACAATCCGTATTCAGATCTATACCTCATGATTCTAATGATTGCCCTTGAGCTTTGTTGATGGTGATTGCTAATCGACCATTCCCTGTCCCGGTGTCCTGATCGTCATTTATATCCCCCTGTGCCCCCCGGCGTCCCCGTTGTAGTTGTGTCCCTGTGTCCCGGTCGTCATTTATATTTTTTACTTATGTCCTGGTCATTATGGCTTATGTATGGTCATTTATATTCCCTGTGTCCCGGTCGTCATTTGTATCCCGGTGTCTGTAGTTGTGTCCCTGTGTCCCGGTCGTCATTTATGTTTTTTACTTATGTCCTGATCATTATGGCTTATGTATGGTCATTTATATTCCCTGTGTCCCTGTCGTCATTTGTATCCCGGTGTCCCGGTCTGTATATACATTCGTTTTTTAGTTTTGTTTTTCTCCTTAATTTTTTTCCTTTTTTATTTTTTTTCTTTTTTAGTTTATTTATATTTTTAGATTTTTAGTTTTTTTATTAGTTTTTGTTTTTTTTTCTTTTTAGTTTTTTCGTAGTTTTTACCTTCTTTTTAGTTTTTTTAGTTTTTTTTTTACTTATGTCCTGGTCGTCATTTATACTCCCTGTGTCCCGGTGCTTTGTTGATTGCTAATCGAACATTCCTTTTGTCCCGGTCGCTTTCTCTTTGAGTGTCGTCATTTATTTTTTTCTTTTTTAGTTCTTACCTTTTTTTAGTTTTTTTTAGTTTTTTAGATGAAATTTTTTTTTAGTTTTTTTCCTTTTTTTCTTTTTAGTTTTTTATTGGTTTTTACCTTTTTTTTTTAGCTTTTTTAGTTTTTTTTCGTTTTTTCTTTTTACTTTTTTTTTAGTTTTTATCTTTTTTATTTTTTTTATTTTTATTCTTAATTTTATTAGTTTTCTTTTTCTCTTCTATTTTTCAGTTTTTTCCTTTTTTTTAGTTTTTTTTTTTAGTTTTTAGTTTTTTTATTTTTTTACCTTTTTTAGTTTTTTTTAGTTTTTTAGCTTTTTTATATTTTTTTATTAGTTTTTAGTTTTTTTTTGTAGTTGTGTGCCTTTTTTTAGTTTTTTCAGTTTTTTGTTTAGTTTTTAGTTTTTTACCTTTTTTAGCCTAACCAGGATTTGAACCTGGGACCTTCATTCTCCGTTCTGACACCCTCTCTCACCGAGTGACTACTCCAGCATGTTCATTTTGGTGTTTTAAATGGTATATTATTAACCAAATTAATGTGTTTTACAATATACTAAGCATCGTCATAACAAAAATGATGGCAACTAATTTCATGACGTCAGCCGAAACATGACGTCACCTGATCCACGATCCACAGATCCACACACAGACAACTTATTTTTATATATATAGATATATATAAAAATAAGTTGTCTGTGTGTGGATCTGTGGATCTGTGGATCAGGTGACGTCACCTGAAAAAACTGGATCAGGTGAGGTCAAAACTGAAAAAACTAAAAAAAGGCAAAAACTACAAAAAAAAACTAAAAACTAATAAAAAAAATAAAAAATCTAAAAAACTAAAAAAACTAAAAAAAGGCAAAAACTACAAAAAAAACTAAAAACTAATAAAAAAGCTAAAAAACTAAAAAAACTAAAAAAAGGCAAAAACAACAAAAAAAACTAAAAACTAATAAAAAAAATAAAAAAGCTAAAAAACTAAAAAAACTAAAAAAACTAAAAAAAGGTAAAAAACTAAAAAACTAAAAACTAAAAAAACTAAAAAAAAGGAAAAAACTGAAAAAAACAGCTAAAATAAAGGTAAAAACCAATAAAAAACTAAAAAAAAACTGAAAAAACTAAAAAAAGGCAAAAACTACAAAAAAAAACTAAAAACTAATAAAAAAAGTAAAAAAGCTAAAAAACTAAAAAAACTAAAAAAACTAAAAAAAGGTAAAAAACTAAAAAAAAATAAAAAATAAAAAAAAAATAAAAAAAGGAAAAAACTGAAAAATAAGCTAAAATAAAGGTAAAAACCAATAAAAAACTAAAAAGAAAAAAAGGAAAAAACTAAAAAAAATTTTCATCTAAAAATAAAAAAAACTAAAAAAGGTAAAAACTAAAAGAACTAAAAAAGAAAAAGATAAATGACGACACTCAAAGAGAAAGCGACCAGGACAAAAGGAATGTTCGATTAGCAATCAACAAAGCAAAAGAAAAAAAAAATAAAACTAATAAAAAAACTAAAAAATCTAAAAATCTAAATAAACTAAAAAAGAAAAAAAAAGGAAAAAAATAAAGGAGAAAACAAAACTAAAAAACGAATGTATATACAGACCGGGACACCGGGATACAAATGACGACCGGGACACAGGGAATATAAATGACGACCGGGACACAGGGACACAACTACAACGGGGACACCGGGGGAAACAGGGGGATATAAATGACGACCGGGACACCGGGACAGGGAATGGTCGATAAGCAATCACCATCAACAAAGCTCAAGGGCAATCATTAGAATCATGAGGTATAGATCTGAATACAGATTGTTTTCCCATGGACCATTATATGTTGCATGTTCAAGAGTCGGTAAACCTGACAATCTATTTATATGCAAAGACAATGGGACAGCAAAGAATGTTGTATATTCGCAAGTTTTACGTAGTTAAAACCATATATATATATATATATATATATATATATATATATATATATATATATATATATATATATATATATATATATATATATATATATATCTATATATATAAAAATAAGTTGTCTGTGGATCTGTGGATCGTGGATCAGGTGACGTCATGTTTCGGCTGACGTCATGAAATTAGTTGCCATCATTTTTGCTTTGAAGGTGACGTCATTCAAGTTATATAAGACATATGTTCGCGTAGAATTCTATTAATGTTTAAGTTTACAATGACTGATGAAGATGCTCAAAGAGTCTATGCCAAAAAACTTGCTGCTGATAGAGAAAGTCAGAAAAGAAAGCGTGCCGAGGAATCAAAAGAACAGCAAGGAAACAGGCTTGAGGCTAAAGAACGCAAAACCGCGCAGTTAGATGAAGATCCACCTGGACAGCGAGAGTCAAAACATATTAAAACTGAAAATGATAGCGATGATGATTGGGTTTGGGATTTTGACTTGGATAAGGTCATCAATGACTACCAGATTTTAGTTAAAAAAACAAAGGTTCGGCGATATGTATTTCATAGTGAAGCTGAAAAATAAAGAAGAAAAAGAAAACTGAAAAAAGAAAAAAGAGAAATTACAGACTGGGATACCGGGACACAAATGACGACCGGGACACAGGGAATATAAATGACGACCAGGACACAGGTATTTAAGAATATCGTTCAAAGACAAATTTTTAATTGTAAGAAGACCGTTGAAAGAGAAATTTCTAATTGTAAAATGACTGAAAAACCTACAATGGCAACGGTACCACCATCGAAGTAGATAACCAGTGGGTTTACGGCCAACCTACCATCTTCAAAGATACCACGATAGGAAGACTCTACACCGTTCATCCCAATCAACATGAATGCTTCTTTCTACGCCTGCTTTTGGTGAATGTACCCGGTCCGACATCCTTTGAGTATTTGAGAACTGTAAACGGTACTAAACATGACACTTACCGTAGTGCATGCCAAGCTCTGAATTTATTGGAGAATGACCAACACTGGGATAACTGCATCAATGACGCGTGCTAAACGTCAACCCCAAGTCAAATTCGTACACTTGCTCTCCATCAGCTCCTACAGAGTTATGGGAAAAATATAAGTCAAAAATGTCCGAAGATATACTCCATCGAAAACAGTTAGAGACGTCAGAAATGACTTTTGATTTTACATCAGAAATTTATAACGACACTTTAGTTATTATAGAAGATTTGTGCGTACGTATGGCAAACAAACCTCTTCAGGATTTGGGAATGCCTTCACCTAACCGTATCGCTGCTGTTTCGACATGTGTAGAATTGGATCGTGAACAAAGTTACAGTACGAGTGATCTATTGTCGTATGTACAAAATAACATTTACAAGTTAACGTCGGAACAAAAAGAAATTTATGATACGATAGACTCAATTTCAGGACGTATACAACTACCTGCTGATTTCTGTAGTTTAGTGACGTCCAAAAATGAATTGATTGAAAAAGTATTTCCGAATATTCTAAAAAATTATAAAAATAATAAATGGCTTTTAGTTATTATAGAAGATTTGTGCGTACGTATGGCAAACAAACCTCTTCAGGATTTGGGAATGCCTTCACCTAACCGTATCGCTGCTGTTTCGACATGTGTAGAATTGGATCGTGAACAAAGTTACAGTACGAGTGATCTATTGTCGTATGTACAAAATAACATTTACAAGTTAACGTCGGAACAAAAAGACATTTATGATACGATAGACTCAATTTCAGGACGTATACAACTACCTGCTGATTTCTGTAGTTTAGTGACGTCCAAAAATGAATTGATTGAAACAGTATTTCCGAATATTCTAAAAAATTATAAAAATAATAAATGGCTAAGCGTTTGCATATGACGTCATCATTAGTGCATACGGCTTTGTATATGCACAGACAATGGGAAAGCCAATAATGTTGTATATTCGCAATTTTTACGTAGTTTAACTCCTGCAGACGAAATGAATGCTTGCCTGAAAAATTCTAATTTATGGGCACACGTAAAAAATATTAAAATTAACTACAAATATGCGTGTCCGATTGCAAAACGATGATTCTGGTCAGACATTTTCAGATCAATTGCTGGCAATTGGAAACGGAAAGCTTCCAGTAGTGGGAAAGCCAAAAATGTTGTATATTCGCAATTTTTACGTAGTTTGAAACACATATATAAATCTATCTATATTCACAGGTGGGACACAGGGACACAACTACAATGGCGCGTAACTAATATGGCGCGTAACGACTTACGCGCGCGGGGGGGCTTGGGGGGGCGCGAAGCGCCACACCAACTAGGTGTTGGGGTGGCGCGAAGCGCCACCCCAACAGCTAGTATATATATATATATATATATATATATATATATATATATATATATATATATATATATATATATATATATATATATATATCTATATTCACAGGTGGGACATAGGGACACAACTACAATGGCGCGTAACTATTATGGCGCGTAACGACTTACGCGCGCGGGGGGGCTTTGGGGGGGCGCGAAGCGCCCCCACCAACTAGGTGTTGGGGTGGCGCGAAGCGCCACCCCAACAGCTAGTATATATATATATATATAAAAATAAGTTGTCTGTCTGTCTGTCTGTGGATCAGGTGACGTCATGTTTCTGTGTCGGCTGACGTCATGAAATTAGTTGTCGTCATTTTTGCTTTGACGGTGACGTCATTTATGGTATTTAAGACATGCGTTCACGGAAAAATGTTTAATTGTAAAATGACTGAAGGTTCGGCGATATGTACTTCATAGTGACGCTGAAAAATAAAGAAGAAAAAAAACTGAAAAAATGTAAAAAACTAAAAAAAAAATAAAAAGAAAAAACACTCAAAGATAAATTACAGACCGGGACACAAATGACGACCGACACAGAGGGAATATAAATGACGACCAGGAACCTCAAAGAAAAATTACAGACTGGGACACCCGGACACAAATCACGACCGGGAATATAAATGACGACCGGGACGCAGGGACACAACTACAACGGGGACGCCGGGGGCACAGGTGGGATATATAATTGACGACTGAGACACAGGGATTGTTTGAATAGAAATTACAGACCGGGACACAAATGACGACCGGGACACTGGGACACAGGGAATATAAATGACGACCGGGACACTCAAAGAGGAAATACAAACTGGGACACCAGGACACAAATGACGACCGGGACACAGGGAATGTAAATGCTATTTATATGCACAGACAATGGGACAGCGAAGAATGTTGTATATTCGCATGTTTTACGTAGTTAAAAATATATATTTATATCTATCTCTATTCACAGGTGGGACACAGGGACACTGCTACAATGGCGCGTAACTAATATGGCGCGTAACGACTTACGCGCGTGGGGGGGCTTGGGGGGGCGCGAAGCGCCCCACCAACTAGGTGTTGGGGTGGCGCGAAGCGCCACCCCAACAGCTAGTACATATATATATATATATATATATATATATATATATATATATATATATATATATATATATATATATATATATATATATATATATATATATATATATATATATATATATATATATATATATATATATATATATATATATATATATATATATATATATATATATATACATATATATATATATATATATGTTTTAACTAAGTAAAACTTGCGAATATACAACATTCTTCGCTGTCCCATTGTCTGTGAATATAAATAGATTGTCAAACTTCTATTTATATATATATATATATATATATATATATATATATAAAAATAAGTTGTCTGTCTGTCTGTCTGTGGATCAGGTGACGTCATGTTTCTGTGTCGGCTGACGTCATGAAATTAGTTGTCGTCATTTTTGCTTTGACGGTGACGTCATTTATGGTATTTAAGACATGCGTTCACGGAAAAATGTTTAATTGTAAAATGACTGAAGGTTCGGCGATATGTACTTCATAGTGACGCTGAAAAATAAAGAAGAAAAAAAACTGAAAAAATGTAAAAAACTAAAAAAAAAATAAAAAGAAAAAACACTCAAAGATAAATTACAGACCGGGACACAAATGACGACCGACACAGAGGGAATATAAATGACGACCAGGAACCTCAAAGAAAAATTACAGACTGGGACACCCGGACACAAATCACGACCGGGAATATAAATGACGACCGGGACGCAGGGACACAACTACAACGGGGACGCCGGGGGCACAGGTGGGATATATAATTGACGACTGAGACACAGGGATTGTTTGAATAGAAATTACAGACCGGGACACAAATGACGACCGGGACACTGGGACACAGGGAATATAAATGACGACCGGGACACTCAAAGAGGAAATACAAACTGGGACACCAGGACACAAATGACGACCGGGACACAGGGAATATAAATGCTATTTATATGCAGAGACAATGGGACAGCGAAGAATGTTGTATATTCGCATGTTTTACGTAGTTAAAAATATATATTTATATCTATCTCTATTCACAGGTGGGACACAGGGACACTGCTACAATGGCGCGTAACTAATATGGCGCGTAACGACTTACGCGCGCGGGGGGGCTTGGGGGGGCGCGAAGCGCCCCACCAACTAGGTGTTGGGGTGGCGCGAAGCGCCACCCCAACAGCTAGTACATATATATATATATATATATATATATATATATATATATATATATATATATATATATATATATATATATATATATATATATATATATATATATATATACATATATATATATATATATGTTTTAACTAAGTAAAACTTGCGAATATACAACATTCTTCGCTGTCCCATTGTCTGTGAATATAAATAGATTGTCAAACTTACCGACTCTTGAACATGCAACATATAATTGTCCATAGGAAAAACAATCCGAATTCAGATCTATACCTCATTATTCTAATGATTGCACTTGAGCTTTGTTGATGGTGATAGCTAATCGAACATTCCCTGTGTCTCCGTCGTCATTTATATATCCCCCTATGCCCCCCGGCGTCCCCGTTGTAGTTGTGTTCCTGTGTCCCGGTCGTCATTTATATTCCCTGTGTCCCGGTCGTTATTTGTGTCCCGGTGTCCCAGTCTGTAATTTCTCTTTGAGTGTCCCGGTTGTCATATTATATTCCCTGTGTCCCGGTGTCCCCGTCGTTATTTGTGTCCCGGTGTCCCGGTCTGTAATTTCTCTTTGAGTGTCCCGGTCGTCATTTATATTCCCTGTGTCCCGGTCGTCATTTGTGTCCTGGTGTCGCGGTCTGTAGTGTCATCTTATAATGACGTCATGATTGCCCTTGAGCTTTGTTGAGGGTGATTGCTAATCGAATATTCCCTGTGTCCCAGTCGTCATTTATATATCCCCCCTGTGCCCCCGGCGTCCCCGTTGTAGTTGTGTCCCTGTGTCCTGGTCGTCATTTATATTCCCTGTGTCCATTATTTGTGTCCCGGTGTCCCAGTCTGTAACTTCTCTTTGAGAGTCCCGGTCGTCATTTATATTCCCTGTGTCTCGGTGTCCCGGTGTCCCGGTCTGTAATTTCGTCAGTCGACAAACATGACGTCAGTCGACAAACAACTTCATGACGACATACAGCTCAATCCTCATAATGACGTCAGTCGACACACAAACATGACGTCAGTCAATAGACACACAAACAGACAACGTATTTTTATATATATACAGATATATATACAGATATATATATATATATATATATATATATATATATATATATATATATATATATATATATATATATATATATATATATATATATATATATATTAGCAGGATAAGCTTGTTTTGGTGTTACTTGGTTGTTTTAAATTTGCTGGGTTTTTTTCATAGGCATGTATTTTGGGGGTGATACCTGACACGGGGATGCCATGGATATTCTGTGGTAGCCACAACACAAGGCTGGGTAGAGAATTTAAAGTGACGAAACCCTATAGGCCAGTGTATTCTTCTGATGAGCCCTTGTGTTGGGTTGTTGCCTCTGAATTATTTGTCTTTATTATTTTTTCTATTGTTTGGTAAATGACGACTTATACTTATTGACGACATGACTGCCTGTCCATGGATTATTCTTTATGGTTGATTGTGTTTGGCTATGCTGTTTGACCTATGTGATTGTATGGATGAGTAGGGTTAAGGCCTCATTCAAGTGCTGGTCTATATTAATCACTAATTTAGGAAAACAGTCTTCCTTTTCTCCTTCTGTCTCTTTTTTTTTCTTTCTTTTTTTTGTGTTTGTGCTGTTGCATTGGTGATTTCTCTTTTCATGATACATATATTAGACATCTTTAAGCAATAATCTCTTGCATAGCTCACAGCATGGCTTTTCTTCTGGAAGGTCTGTTGATACCAATCTCCTTGAATCATATGACCATAACACTAAGTTACTTGATACAGTGGTGCCAACTGAGATGATTCTGCTCTAATTTTTTAAAGCTGTTGAAAAACTTTGTCACAAGCAACTTGCAATTAAATTAAATGCAGTCAAGCTTAAAGAGAAATCCCTGCTCTGTATCCTTAATTTTCTTTATTTGTAATCTCAATATGTTCAGTTATTTGATGATTCTGGTAGCCATAGTCTTTCTTGATCTAAGCATGTTTTGAGTGGAGTTCCTCGGGGCAGTGTTTTGGGTTCCACCCTTTTTAATATTTTCACCAACGATGCTCCTTCTACTATTAGCAGTAAACTAATAGTTTATGCTGACAACCTGACGCTCATTGGACCAGCCTTGTCGTGTGAAGATCATGCCCTTCTATAAAATAATCTTGGACTGCTTGGTCAATGGGCTGAGCCTTGGCTGTTTAAATTTAATATTGTCAAGTGCCATGTCATTCGCTTTCACAAAATGAACCCTTATTGATCTTATTTTCTATCAGGTCGCCCAATTTCCTCTGTAAATACTGGGCAAGATTTTGGAATCACTATTGATAATGAATTAAAATCCAGTACTCATGCCAAGAAGTCAGCTGATGGTGCTAATTCAACTATGGGGCTGATTAAGTGTACTCTCTCCACTCATTCCTCTAAAGTCATCAGTCTTTTGTATAAGGGACTTTTGTGTCCTAAGCTGAAATTGGAATGTCTCCAGCCTTCCCTCATTAAAAAATAACAAAAAAAAAATGTAAAAGTGTTGGAAGATGTGTAGAGATATGCCACCACAGGGATATTTAAGATGAAGGAACTTTCCTTATCTGCAAGACTAGCAAAGCTAAAACTCCAACTCTTGTATACAGGAAAAACAGAGGTGATGGCATTTTAACCTATAAGTTAATGACACCTAATACACTCCCAGAATTATTTACCATTGTTGGTCCTAAATTAAGTACTAGAGGTTATCAGTTGAAACTTGTTAAGTAGCCTGCCCTATCCAGAGTCTGTGCTCAATTCTTTTCCTCAAGAATCGTCAACATTTGGAAAAAACTCTAAAGAAACTGTTACTGCTAAATTTGTGGACATTTATAAAGAAAGAAGGCGAAACATCTCTTCATAAAACTCATCTAATAACAGACTTGAAGCAAAACAGTGGTTTGCTTTGGATGCTTGAGCTAATTGCCTTTGGGCAGTTAGATTGTCTCTGCATCACCCTTGTCAATTTAGTATCAATTAGCAATTCAAGGAGAGAATGGGACGTAAATTATGCAAAAAGCCATATTTCTTTTCTTCCTTGATAAATTTTAAGAACAAAAATTTTCATTGTCACCAATTTTTTTTTTCATGCCAGGCCATATAGCTTGCAAAGACCACACAGATTAAACATTGTAGCATTTGTACCTGCATAGTACTTATAGGAAAAATGTTATACTTTGCTGCATTGAAAACAAAATCTCATTTGAAATCTATCCATGTACAAACATATTCTCTCCCCCTTCCAGTCCCTATGCATAGATATGTTACATCTATTTATAATCATATTGACTCGGGGATTCAGATGTCAAATCATTAGCAGCTTTTTTGAAGATCGAGAAGAGATAAGGGTGTTACGCCTTAATAGGGGAGAGGAATAGTTTCTGTTGCTTGTACATTATTTTGAATTTTACAGTTCAACTAGGCTACAAGATTTATCTTTTTTTCTGTCTCTCTCAGACCAACGGGACTGGAGATACTTAGAATTATTTCGTGTCATTTTTTCAAGACACAGAGGCTCCTCCATTTTTTATTACTGATTTTATTATATCTATTATTCTTCCCAATTAGCTGCATAGTATAGACTATCTGCTAAGTCAGCTTGAAATGACTTGCTAAGGCCAAGTATTTACCAAGTAATTTGTTCTGTTAGCCATGAACCTACCATGAAATATATTATGAACCTAAGTAACTGTGATTCTCACTTTGAAATTAGGAAATAATGGCACATGAATCCATTCTTTCAAACAAACTGTCAAAGCTACAAGGATAGATAGCGGTGGAATGGCTATTTTCAGCCTGAAAAAGTATCATTTTGATTTTAATGCACAGGAGCGATAGCTAGAGGGGGTTGCAAATACCTGCCTAGATTTTCACAAAATACAATTTTTGGCATTTTCATATTTTTTTTAAAGCCAAATTGCCTCCTTCCTTATATTTTGAAAAATACTTATTTGTATCTTTATTAGAAAAAATCAGGCCTTTATTAGAAAAATTCACGGAAAGGAAGATGTAGATCTTCCTTTCCGTGAATTGGTGTACCTGCTAATACGACTCCTTATGCTTAATTCAAAACATCAAGAGTTTTCTGTTGCTTGTAAATTTTTGTAATAATTCTATCTTTTTGTTATTTCAAATTTGAGTGTTTTAACTAACGAACTAATTTACGAGTTTACTAATGTGGGTATAAATGGTAAATAAAAAATATTAATCGATTTTAAATGTCATGAAATATTTTTATTCAGTTTTTTTAGGGAATCTTTTTTGTTCAGTTTTTGGTATTTTAGATTTTTTTTTTTTTAAGCCTTAAAAATATTGTTGTTTTCGGTGAAATTCAAGACGAGCTAATTTTCACTATCTAGGAGAGTGCTAGATTTGGAAAAGTAAACTTTCATGAAGGGAACTATATGCTAAATTATGTTTTGAGAAGGTATTTTGAAGTATTTACCTCCACTCCTTCTCCCTATAGAGAGCACTGACCTTTCATGACCTTTAAAAATCCTTGTTTTATAAAAGTGAAACCTTGTAAAATAGATCTTCTGCTTAAATGAAGCACAAGAAGAGTGTTTTCAGCTTAAAATTTTTCCCAATCCTAATTTATGAGGTTTTAAAGATCTGTAAAAGCATTTCCTAAATTTAGAGAAAAAAAACATTTGTGTGGCTTAAAATTCTACTTAAATAGCAGGAATTGCATTTTCAAAACTAAAGCCATAGAAAAATAAGCTGGAAACAAAAATTAAGGTCTAATGTTATTTTGTCAAGATTCCAATAAGTATAGACCTGTATAGTTGGCAGAATTCTAACACATAGAAATCAGAAGAGGGATTAATTTAGTACCTTCGCAATGCCTTCCTGGAATTTGCTTTTGGCACTGGATTCATTACTGAATGTTTCATTTTCTTAACCTAACCACTTTCCAAATTAGCAAAAAGTAGCTCGACTAGAATTTTACCAAATGTTTTACTTTAGTTGTATGTGCTTGATTCAAAACCTTTATATATTTACTATAGCAACATTAGTTTTTTTACAACGTGTTTAGAAGACGAGGAATTCATTAAAGTCTGGTAAGAATCAGTTTATTATGTTTTTTCTAAAGCCAAATTCAAAAATCTATGCACAAAATTACGATGTCAAAAAAGAAAGCTATCATTTCCATCGAATTACTTTTAGAAAATTCCATTGTACCCATATGTTTGAAAAAAAGAAGAAAGGAACTAAAAACTGTGGTTGATGAAAAAATTGTGTTTAAATTTCGACTTTGGTGTAGACAAACCTATCAGAGCAAATTTTATTACTCAAGAAGAAGAAAAAAAACTTTAAATGAATATTGTTTTTGCACGGTTCTGGAATCACGTCTGTTTTTAATTAAAGGAATTAATCTTTAGTTGAAAAAGGATAAAAAATCGTATTAGCTAAAATTCCCCTTAGAAGACATCATATTTTCGTTTAGATAATAAAATAACTAATCTGTACATAGGCTGTGTGTCTCTAATTTATTTTTCTAGTGGATTAAATTTTTGCCGATGCAGCTTGAGCCATGATTTGGGACTGTGCTCATGAAATATCCGAGATCAGACAATGTCTATTTTGCTACCGGGTATCAAATGAAATGAAAACCGACGTTTGGTTGTGTGAGCCATGCTATCCCAAGCATGAACTTGTTTTTGCAAAATGAAAGGATTCACTTTTTGGACAGCCAAGGTAAGTTAGATTTCTAATCGTCAATCAAAATCGCTGTTTTTGAGCAGCCCTTATTCTAAAAAAAAGCTCATATACTTTAGGCTTGTACTACATTTGGAGGATAGATTAAGAAACTTCATCCCCCTTCAAACAAACTACGCCCTTTAGGCTCTAATAAACTCTCTTTTCATATTGATTCTTCTATATATTTAAGTTAAAATGGGGATAAATCCTCTTAATAGTGATACATTTCTTAGAAAATACTAGATATTTTGGTCACATATGCAGTGACCGTCATCGGTGGTAATACTAAATTAAAACCATAAAAATAAAAATTTATATACAAAATAAAATATCTATATATTATTTAGTAATCTTATTCTTTTCAAATCAGAACGGAAGCGAGTTTCTTTGACCTTGCTGGTTTCGGTTCGCTAGCATGATCTGAGCTAACACTGTGACAGAGGTTATACGCATTGGGTAAAATGAATATTGGGTATTGCTACTGATGGCTGTCACTGCATATATGGCCGAAATGTCTAGTATTTTTTTTGAGAACTTTATCAAGGTCTATTAAGAGGATTTATCCCTATTTGAACTTTTATTTATCGTCATGATAGGAAGTGTCGTCTTCAAAATTAGCTTGTTGTTCAGTTTTTTTTTTTTTTAATAACATAAATAGCTAGAAACAAAAGATTTTGATATCAATTTTTTTTTGTCTCATCTAAGATGTACAACATAATGTTCCTTTTATAGACATCTACTTTCTAATACAAGTCGAAAAATCTTAAAAAAAAGTCCGTTTTTCTGCTTCCTTGTTAAATTTATGTTGACTAACGTACATGCTCCTTTTTTGAACTCAGATGAATGCAAAGCCATATTCTGGAAGGGGTAGGGGGTTTGAAATCCCCTCCAAATGTTTGCCATACCAGACATTTTTTTTAGCAAAAATTTATATTAACAAAGTCTTAGCCAATTTTTAAAAGTTTGTACCCCCTATCCCCACAAAAATACCCTTTGTCCTCTGAACAAAATCCTGGATACAACTGTGGATGAAGGTCTGTAATATCCAGCCCTTGAGAGCAATGGAATGACTTTTAAGCAATAAATAAGACATATATATAGCTCCGCATTATAAGACAATAGCTTTGATAACTTTGCTGTCTGTAAATAGGTGACCATGTTTTGCTATTATTTCTGCCACATTGTAGCTGGCATATAGAGCTGACTTGCTTTTATCGATCACAACTTTAAAGATGTTTTGCTGATTTTGAGTGACAATTTGAAGTTACTGATTTTTTTTTTTTCAAGATTCACCTCCAAGATAGTTAAATTTAGTTTTGTGCTCAGTATCGTAATGTCACTTCAAGTTATTTTCCTTCAATATGGAAATACTTTTTAGACAGATTAAAGACAAAGGATTTTCCTTAACTTCTATAAAAATAAAATAAATTCGTCCATGCTTCAGTAAAAATCCGTCTTTCATCAATGATCTTTCTTTTTTTAGAAGCCGTCTTGAATATGCAAAAATAAGAAAAGTTTAGGCCTATATTTACCTATTTATTTTACGGAGCCTACCAGCCAGTTTATCCCTGTCTATTTAGCATTGCTCCATTTCTGAGTGATTGTCTCGTTGTTTTCTATAGCAGAGTAGTTGATGCAGTCAAAGTCAATTGCACTGGCAATTATAGTTAAAAGTTGTTGGAGTTTCAGTCGCACTCAGTCACAGTCACAAGTATTTGCAGTTTTAAAAGCATTCACCGCTTGAAAAAGTCACAATAGCAGTAGTGCTAATTGCACAAGTAATGTTGTAGTAGCCATCGAAGGTTCAATTTATTGCTTTCAGCTGCTTCTCAGATACTATTCATATGCCATTTTGATAACGTGCATGTATAGACTGCATTTTGATTTTGTTCAATATACAATACAATATTATATCAACTCTTCGTTTTTGGTATACTAATTCATATGTTCGACTCAAGTCAGGTGACACCTACGTTGGTAATATCCCCATCCGTTCTGGTCTTAGGCAAGGAGGAGTCTTATCCCCTTATCTTTTTAATGCTTGTCTTTATTCTGTTTTGCCACGTATTAATCCATCATGTTTTTTAGGCCTAACTAATCTTTCGTACATTGCATATGCAGATGATTTACTTTTGATCAGCCGCACTAAATCTAGCCTAATTAAGTCGACCCAGCTTGTTTCTAAGTCTTTTGAGGAAATCGGCCTCAAACTTAATACTGAAAAATGTGAATATTTAGTTTTTAATGCTAAGCATCAAAGTAGTGATCTTGATTGTGGTTATTTTCAGTTAAGCTCGTTTCTTCGATTTGGTGGCTTGGTATTAGTATTTGTTCATCTTTATCGGCTTTTCGATCCTGTGGGCTAAATGATATTAAAAGTAAACTTAAAAAAGGGTACGCGAAAATTGTCCCGAACCGAGGCAGATTTTCACGAAAGGCTTTATCCAGACTTTATTCTACATATTGCGATCATTCTATATTGTTTCTTTCCGGTTTGCGCCCGTTGTTTAATAATCAAGATTTGCAGGGCATAAGAGTTATGTATTTCGTTATTGTAAATATTTATTGTATCTGCCGCGTTCTTATAGAAATCAGAACATTATCAGAAAGTTTTGTGCCACTGATATTATTTTCGTTTATAAAAAACTCTATGCTAGATTAGGTGCTGAGGCCTGTCAACGCTTGGGCCCTTACCACCCTTTGATTAGACTGTATTAATTGTATTGTTTGTGTTATTTCGTTTTTTCTTTCCTTAATGTTTTTACTCCGCTTAATTTGTCAAAACAAGCGGGGTAACAAATAAATTATTATTATTATTATTATATCCCCATATAGTTTCACCTTAATACCCTTAGCCATCCCAGATATATTTTGGATAGGCTCAAGTGGGTCGAAAAAGGTCACAGTTTTGTAGACCTTGGTGCCATATATTTCCAAAAGGCATTTGATTTAATCAATCACATTGTAGCTTCCCTCAATCTCAAACTAATAGGGGTAAGAAAAAGACTTATGCTCGTGTTGAAATTTCTCAGTCAGAGAATGCAGCGTGTGTTTGCTCTCTACGAAGGTGATAGTAACTCTGAATGGTCTACATCCACCTGTGGAGCCCCTCAAGGCACTGAGCTTGCAACTATTGTATTCTTGTCTGTAATTAACTTCCTCATAGCTGACTATGACACCGCTACAAATTCGCGGACGACCTATCATTTATCTGAAATATTTAGTGCAGAACGGAGTTGTGACCGCCACAATTCAGTTCAAATTTTTCAGTGTTTTCACAAAAGGATGTGCGGAGCTAAATCTTGAGATTAATGTGAACAAGTCGAAGATAGTACACTTTAACCCCCCTAAAAAGTGATGTTATGGAGCCCAATGTTCCATTCCCTCTACCAAACAGTATTAAGATTCTTGGAGTTACTTTCTTCAATGACTTCAGTTTTGCCGCAAATATCAAAAACGTGGTTAAAAGTGCAAACGCTAGTCTACAAACTTTAAACTGTATTCGTAGGTTCATTGCAGACACAAAGAGTATTAAGTAAACATACATAGCGTATGTCCACCCCATTCTGGAATATGCGTGCCCTGTTTGGGTGCCCTCAGCACTTAGAACAGCGTATCTTTGTCAGGAGGTTGAATCGGTTCAGAAGCGAGCGGCATCGATCATCTTGGGCCAACGTGAAATCCCCTACGAAAAGGATGTGGAAGTGCTAGGACTGCCGTCCACTCCAAAACCGGTACGAAACTATGATAATGAGTTTTGGAAAGTTCTTGATTTCTAAATTTCGTTACCGTAAATTAACCTCTACCATCAAGAACGAGAAAGTAAGATAAGTTAGTTCCCGTTAAAGCAAGAACAAACCGATTTGGTATTCTTTCGTCCCGGTTTTCGTCAAAATGTACAATAAGAGTTAATGTTAATAGTTTGATTTATATTTACAAGTGTAGTTTGATTTTGAATATGATGTAAAGAAACACAAATCAGCGATAGCTGTCAAGTTTTTACTATTAAACCTGTTTACTACTACTACTACTACAACTTACACTAAAGCTTAAATTTTGCCCCAGCTCTTTAAGAATGACCCCTGAATCAGACAGGCCGTAAAATAAATAGTTGAAATTACTAAAAATACTTTAGCGTAAGAGCGAAGTATTTAGGGGGAGACGAACCCCCTATATGTGTAATAATCTCTGTTCATTTTAAGTTTTAATGCTGCTCCTTACTTTCAGCTGAAAAAACTTTTTCATTTTATTTTTTCATTGTTTTTTAATAATAATGCTAGAAAATCCTGCACCCCCTTCATTGCTCTTCTCTTCATTGCTCATTGCTCTTCATTGTCCCTGCTCTTCCCCCATGAAATATTCCTCCAAAGAAAAATCCTCCCCCATAGCCTTTCCCATCTCCCCCCCCCCCCCCAAACCAAAATAATTCCCCTGAAAAACGTTGTGCACTTCCCAATAACCATTACTGTATGTAACCACTGGTCAAAGTTTGTAACTTGCAGTCCCTCCCCCCCGGGACTGTGAGGGAGTAAGTCATCCCAAAGACATATTTGTTATGGTTTTTGACTATGGTAAACAAAATGGCTATCTCAAAATTTCTATCTGTTGACTTTGGAAAAAAATGAGCGTGGAAGGGTGGCCTAGGTGCTCTCCAATTTTTTGGTCACTTAAAAAGGGCACTAGAACTTTTCATTTCCGTTAGAAAGAGCCCTTTTGCGACAATCTGGAAGCACTCAGTCGATATGATGACCCCTGGAAAAAAAATTTTAAATAAATAAACACGCACCGCTTATTGGTCTTCCGGCAACAAATATGAAGCTCCACATTGTTGTAGCTAGGAGCTCTTACAAAACGGTTCTCTGATAGGCTGAATGCGATGGTAGGATTTTTGTTAAGATTCAGTGTCTTTTAGGGGGTGTTCCGCCTATTTTCCAAAATAAGGCAAATTTTCTCTGGCTCTTAACTTTTGACGACATAGACTAAATTTGATGAAAACTTATATATTTAAAATCAGCATAAAAAATCTGAGTATCGAAATTCTTTTTTTTAGAGTTTTGTTTACTATTGAGCTGGGTCGCTCCTTACTACAGTTCGTTACCACGAATTGTTTGATTATTATCCTTTAAGTGCTAAAACTATATTATTTTGTCTTCTTTGCAAAATAAAAGGACTCTATGTTTCCATTATAGACGAGGTTTTAGGTAATATAACTTCTTTTTTCGTTGAAAGAACTTGAAAGTATAGAAAGTAAAATCATCTTGATTAGCAAAAAATATTAGCAAAAAAAGAGAGAGAGAGAAATAGAGAAAGAGAGACAGAGAGAGAGAGAGAGGGGGGGGAGAGAAAGAGAGAGAGATAGAGGGAGGTAGAGAAAGAGAGAGAGAGATGGGGGAGAGGAAGAGAGCGAGGGAGAGGGGGGAGAGAGAGAGGGGAGAGAGAGAGAGAGAAAGAGAGAGAGAGAGAGAGAGAGAGAGAGAGAGAGAGAGAGAGAGAGAGAGAGAGAGAGAGAGAGGAGAGAGAAGAGAGAAAGAGAGAGAGAGAGAAGAGAGAGAGAGAGAGAGAGAGAGAGAGAGAGAGAGAGAGAGAGAGAGAGAGAGAGAGAAAGAGAGAGAGAGGATGTTTGGTGCCCAATTTTTTCGCTTCTTTCATGCTGATTTTTTTGCCCATGTTTTTTGTTCAAATTCGATTTCTACTACTACAAAAATCGAATATGTAGATCGGAAAAAATTGAGGAATGTGACATTCAATTAAAATGGGAATTGCAAAAAAATATACGACGTAAGTATTTTTTCGAAGACCAGATACTTACTCTCTATGACGAACAATCGTATGATCTCATATGTAGGTCTTTTCCATTAAAACTGAATTTCTGAGTTTTCCTTCTTTTTTTCAACATAAACATGTTTTGAGTTCTCACAAAGCTAACTCAAGCAATTAGATTTAATTTGCATTGTCCTTGGTACCTTAAGCTTTGTATAAATCCTAATAATAATAGTATTAGCTTCAATGGATCACAAGATTTCTTTCATTTACAGTTTTAGCCCTTTTCTCTTTATAGCTTTTTTGTTTGAAATTTAAAGAAATCTGTAATTTACTTTTTGTGTTGCGAGAACAGCGCTTTGGTTTTGTCGTGTTTTTTTTTTTTTCCTATTACTCCGATTTCAGCTTATTCCTAGAAAGTGGTAAGGATCTAACCTCTGCAGTTTTTACGGAAAGTGTGGACATTAGGCCAGATTGATAAATATGACTTTGTATTTTGGAAGGCTTCGTAGAACTCTTGCCTGGGGCCAAAAATCTATTGTTTCTACCCATTGCTGTTCGTGATTTCAGCAGAGTTTATCTTTCATTTTTTGTCACTTGGGATCGCGGTAGAGAAATGGCATCAGATGTGCCTCTTAAAGTTTAAAAGTTTTCTCATTGCTAAAGAAATTGTACGTTTATCCTTTGCTCATTTCCAAGTGATGACACTAGAAACTTGGCCTACGGCAAAAGAGTCAACTTTTGAACTGAGACAGATAGATTTTTTTTTACAGAAGTTGATAGCTCTTGATGGGCTGATCAAAGTATATGTCATCCATTTTTTGGTAGCAAAAATCCTTCATGAGATATATCAGTTCAAAGGATTAAAGAGGTTGACAACTTCAGTAGTAAGGTACACACTGAAACCAAACATAAGCCGATACAGAAATGGTATCAGATGGGCCTCTTAAACTTTAAAAGTTCTCTCATTGATAAAGACATTAGAGTTTATCCTTCGCTCCTGTCTAAGTGATGACGTTAGAAACTTGGCCTACGGCAAAAAAGTCAACTTTTGAACTGAAACGGATAGATTTTTTTTCGACAGCAGTTGACAGCTCTTGATGGGCTGATCAAAGTATATGTCATCCATTTTTTGGTAGCTAAATTCCTTCATGAGATATATCAGTTCAAAGAATTAAAGAGGTTAACAACTTCAGTAGTAAGGTACACACTTAAACCAAACATAGGCCGATACAGAAATGATACCAGATGGACCTCTTAAATTTTAAAATTTCTCTCATTGCTAAGGCCATTAGAGTTTATCCTTTGCTCTTGTCTAAGTGATGACACTAGAAACTTGGCCTGCGGCAAAAAGTCAACTTTTGAACTGAGACAGATAAATTTTTGTCGACAGCAGTTGATAGCTTTTGATGAGCTGGTCAAAGTATATGTAATCCAGTTTTTGGTCGCAAAATTCCTTCATGAGATATATCAGTTCAAAGGATTAAAGAGGTTAACAACTTCAGGAGTAAGGTACACACTGAAACCAAACATAGGCTGATACCGAAATGGTATCAGATAGGCCTCTTACACTTTAAAAGTTCTCTCATTGCTAAAGACATTAGAGTTTATCCTTTTCTCCTGTCTAAGTGATGACGTTAGAGACTTGGCCTACGGCAAAAAAGTCAACTTTTGAACTGAGACAGATAGATTTTTTTTCGACAGCAGTTGACAGCTCTTGATGGGCTGATCAAAGTATATGTCATCCATTTTTTGGTAGCTAAATTCCTTCATGAGATATATCAGTTCAAAGAATTAAAGAGGTTAACAACTTCAGTAGTAAGGTACACACTTAAACCAAACATAGGCCGATACAGAAATGATACCAGATGGACCTCTTAAATTTTAAAATTTCTCTCATTGCTAAGGCCATTAGAGTTTATCCTTTGCTCCTGTCTAAGTGATGACACTAGAAACTTGGCCTGCGGCAAAAAGTCAACTTTTGAACTGAGACAGATAAATTTTTGTCGACAGCAGTTGATAGCTTTTGATGAGCTGATCAAAGTATATGTAATCCAGTTTTTGGTAGCAAAATTCCTTCATGAGATATATCAGTTCAAAGGATTAAAGAGGTTAACAACTTCAGGAGTAAGGTACACACTGAAACCAAACATAGGCTGATACCGAAATGGTATCAGATAGGTCTCTTACACTTTAAAAGTTCTCTCATTGCTAAAGACATTAGAGTTTATCCTTTTCTCCTGTCTAAGTGATGACGTTAGAGACTTGGCCTACGGCAAAAAAGTCAACTTTTGAACTGAGACAGATAGATTTTTTTTCGACAGCAGTTGACAGCTCTTGATGGGCTGATCAAAGTATATGTCATCCATTTTTTGGTAGCTAAACTCCTTCATGAGATATATCAGTTCAAAGAATTAAAGAGGTTAACAACTTCAGTAGTAAGTTACACACTTAAACCAAACATAGGCCGATACAGAAATGATACCAGATGGACCTCTTAAATTTTAAAATTTCTCTCATTGCTAAGGCCATTAGAGTTTATCCTGTGCTCCTGTCTAAGTGATGACACTAGAAACTTGGCCTGCGGCAAAAAGTCAACTTTTGAACTGAGACAGATAAATTTTTGTCGACAGCAGTTGATAGCTTTTGATGAGCTGATCAAAGTATATGTAATCCAGTTTTTGGTAGCAAAATTCCTTCATGAGATATATCAGTTCAAAGGATTAAAGAGGTTAACAACTTCAGGAGTAAGGTACACACTGAAACCAAACATAGGCTGATACCGAAATGGTATCAGATAGGCCTCTTACACTTTAAAAGTTCTCTTATTGCTAAAGACATTAGAGTTTATCCTTTTCTCCTGTCTAAGTGATGACGTTAGAGACTTGGCCTACGGCAAAAAAGTCAACTTTTGAACTGAGACAGATAGATTTTTTTTCGACAGCAGTTGACAGCTCTTGATGGGCTGATCAAAGTATATGTCATCCATTTTTTGGTAGCTAAATTCCTTCATGAGATATATCAGTTCAAAGAATTAAAGAGGTTAACAACTTCAGTAGTAAGGTACGCACTTAAACCAAACATAGGCCGATACAGAAATGATACCAGATGGACCTCTTAAATTTTAAAATTTCTCTCATTGCTAAGGCCATTAGAGTTTATCCTTTGCTCCTGTCTAAGTGATGACACTAGAAACTTGGCCTGCGGCAAAAAGTCAACTTTTGAACTGAGACAGATAAATTTTTGTCGACAGCAGTTGATAGCTTTTGATGAGCTGATCAAAGTATATGTAATCCAGTTTTTGGTAGCAAAATTCCTTCATGAGATATATCAGTTCAAAGGATTAAAGAGGTTAACAACTTCAGGAGTAAGGTACACACTGAAACCAAACATAGGCTGATACCGAAATGGTATCAGATAGGCCTCTTACACTTTAAAAGTTCTCTCATTGCTAAAGACATTAGAGTTTATCCTTTTCTCCTGTCTAAGTGATGACGTTAGAGACTTGGCCTACGGC
This sequence comes from Artemia franciscana, assembly GCF_032884065.1. Lineage (NCBI taxonomy): Eukaryota > Metazoa > Arthropoda > Branchiopoda > Anostraca > Artemiidae > Artemia > Artemia franciscana. Next base: position 26,955 of record NW_027062903.1, read on the forward strand.
AAAAAAGTCAACTTTTGAACTGAGACAGATAGATTTTTTTTCGACAGCAGTTGACAGCTCTTGATGGGCTGATCAAAGTATATGTCATCCATTTTTTGGTAGCTAAATTCCTTCATGAGATATATCAGTTCAAAGAATTAAAGAGGTTAACAACTTCAGTAGTAAGGTACACACTTAAACCAAACATAGGCCGATACAGAAATGATACCAGATGGACCTCTTAAATTTTAAAATTTCTCTCATTGCTAAGGCCATTAGAGTTTATCCTTTGCTCCTGTCTAAGTGATGACACTAGAAACTTGGCCTGCGGCAAAAAGTCAACTTTTGAACTGAGACAGATAAATTTTTGTCGACAGCAGTTGATAGCTTTTGATGAGCTGATCAAAGTATATGTAATCCAGTTTTTGGTAGCAAAATTCCTTCATGAGATATATCAGTTCAAAGGATTAAAGAGGTTAACAACTTCAGGAGTAAGGTACACACTGAAACCAAACATAGGCTGATACCGAAATGGTATCAGATAGGCCTCTTACACTTTAAAAGTTCTCTCATTGCTAAAGACATTAGAGTTTATCCTTTTCTCCTGTCTAAGTGATGACGTTAGAGACTTGGCCTACGGCAAAAAAGTCAACTTTTGAACTGAGACAGATAGATTTTTTTTCGACAGCAGTTGACAGCTCTTGATGGGCTGATCAAAGTATATGTCATCCATTTTTTGGTAGCTAAATTCCTTCATGAGATATATCAGTTCAAAGAATTAAAGAGGTTAACAACTTCAGTAGTAAGGTACACACTTAAACCAAACATAGGCCGATACAGAAATGATACCAGATGGACCTCTTAAATTTTAAAATTTCTCTCATTGCTAAGGCCATTAGAGTTTATCCTTTGCTCCTGTCTAAGTGATGACACTAGAAACTTGGCCTGCGGCAAAAAGTCAACTTTTGAACTGAGACAGATAAATTTTTGTCGACAGCAGTTGATAGCTTTTGATGAGCTGGTCAAAGTATATGTAATCCAGTTTTTGGTAGCTAAATTCCTTCATGAGATATTTCAGTTCAAAGGATTAAAGAGGTTAACAACTTCAGGAGTAAGGTACACACTGAAACCAAACATAGGCTGATACCGAAATGGTATCAGATAGGCCTCTTACACTTTAAAAGTTCTCTCATTGCTAAAGACATTAGAGTTTATCCTTTGCTCCTGTCTAAGTGATGACACTAGAAACTTGGCCTGCGGCAAAAAGTCAACCTTTGAACTGAGACAGATAAATTTTTGTCGACAGCAGTTGATAGCTTTTGATGAGCTGATCAAAGTATATGTAATCCAGTTTTTGGTAGCAAAATTCCTTCATGAGATATATCAGTTCAAAGGATTAAAGAGGTTAACAACTTCAGGAGTAAGGTACACACTGAAACCAAACATAGGCTGATACCGAAATGGTATCAGATAGGCCTCTTACACTTTAAAAGTTCTCTCATTGCTAAAGACATTAGAGTTTATCCTTTTCTCCTGTCTAAGTGATGACGTTAGAGACTTGGCCTACGGCAAAAAAGTCAACTTTTGAACTGAGACAGATAGATTTTTTTTCGACAGCAGTTGACAGCTCTTGATGGGCTGATCAAAGTATATGTCATCCATTTTTTGGTAGCTAAATTCCTTCATGAGATATATCAGTTCAAAGAATTAAAGAGGTTAACAACTTCAGTAGTAAGGTACACACTTAAACCAAACATAGGCCGATACAGAAATGATACCAGATGGACCTCTTAAATTTTAAAATTTCTCTCATTGCTAAGGCCATTAGAGTTTATCCTTTGCTCCTGTCTAAGTGATGACACTAGAAACTTGGCCTGCGGCAAAAAGTCAACTTTTGAACTGAGACAGATAAATTTTTGTCGACAGCAGTTGATAGCTTTTGATGAGCTGGTCAAAGTATATGTAATCCAGTTTTTGGTAGCAAAATTCCTTCATGAGATATTTCAGTTCAAAGGATTAAAGAGGTTAACAACTTCAGGAGTAAGGTACACACTGAAACCAAACATAGGCTGATACCGAAATGGTATCAGATAGGCCTCTTACACTTTAAAAGTTCTCTCATTGCTAAAGACATTAGAGTTTATCCTTTGCTCCTGTCTAAGTGATGACACTAGAAACTTGGCCTGCGGCAAAAAGTCAACCTTTGAACTGAGACAGATAAATTTTTGTCGACAGCAGTTGATAGCTTTTGATGAGCTGATCAAAGTATATGTAATCCAGTTTTTGGTAACAAAATTCCTTCATGAGATATATCAGTTCAAAGGATTAAAGAGGTTAACAACTTCAGGAGTAAGGTACACACTGAAACCAAACATAGGCTGATACCGAAATGGTATCAGATAGGCCTCTTACACTTTAAAAGTTCTCTCATTGCTAAAGACATTAGAGTTTATCCTTTTCTCCTGTCTAAGTGATGACGTTAGAGACTTGGCCTACGGCAAAAAAGTCAACTTTTGAACTGAGACAGATAGATTTTTTTTCGACAGCAGTTGACAGCTCTTGATGGGCTGATCAAAGTATATGTCATCCATTTTTTGGTAGCTAAATTCTTTCATGAGATATATCAGTTCAAAGAATTAAAGAGGTTAACAACTTCAGTAGTAAGGTACACACTGAAACCAAACATAGGCCGATACAGAAATGGTATCAGATAGGCCTCTTAAAATTTAAAAAGTTCTCTCATTTCTAGAGCCATTAGAGTTTATCCTTTGCTCCTTTCTAAGTGATGACGTTAGAAACTTGGCCTACGGCAAAAAAGACAACTTTTGAACTGAGACAGATAGATTTTTTTTTCGACAGCAGTTGACAGCTCTTGATGGGCTGATCAAAGTATATGTCATCCATTTTTTGGTAGCTAAATTCCTTCATGAGATATATCAGTTCAAAGAATTAAAGAGGTTAACAACTTCAGTAGTAAGGTACACACTTAAACCAAACATAGGCCGATACAGAAATGGTATCAGATGGGCCTCTTAAACTTTAAAATTTCTCTCATTGCTAAAGCCAACTTTTGAACTAAGATAGATAGATTTAGTGTTCGACGGCAGTCGATAGCTCTTGATGAGCTGATCATAGTATATGTGATCCATTTTTCTGGCACTTGGTAATTTACCAAGTGACGTATAGCGATCGCAAATTCTGTCGGTCTGTCTGTCCCGGTTTCGCTAGTTCAGGCACTTTCAAATAATCTAGGACGACGAAATTTGGCTGGCATATCAGAGACCAGACCAAATTAAATTAGAAATAGTCGTTTCCCCGATTCAAACAAATGGGTGGGAGTGAGGGGACAGTTTATTGAGAAAAATTAGAAAAAAATGAGGTATTTTAACCTTAGGAATAGGTTTTCGGATTTTTATGAAATTTGATAATTTGATTTGGAAAAATTAGAGTCAATTATCAATTTTAGAAATTTGATTAGGAAAAATTAGAAAATATGAGGTATTTTTAACTTATGAATGGTTGTTCGGAAATGAAATTTGATATTTAGAAGGACCTCGTGTCTCAGAGCTCTTATCTAAATCCCGACCGGCATTAAGCCTCTGATTTTCCTTTCAAAGCAATCTATTTATTCTTAGAATTTTGCTAGAGCTCATTCCATATGATTTCTTGGCTTTCATCTCTTCTGACCTCTTCACAAGTGCCATATGAGCTCTTAGCTCTTGTTGGTATGAAGATTCCTTCATGATATATACCAGTTTGAAAGTTTAAAAAGGTTGACAACTTCAGTAGTAAGGTACACAGTGAAACAAAAATATGCCGATGCCAATTGTGAGATATATATATATATAGGGGAGTTTTAAGCAAGAGTCAGCTGTTAGCTCATAATCATCTTCGGCAACGAGGGGTCCGCAACTTTTGCTAGTTGGTATACCTATTATTTGTTTCTGGTGTATTTAATGGTGAGACCAATTTTGGTTCCAGTGTTAAAACATGTAGAGGACATTTAGATACATCAGTGATCTATCCTTATTTGAACTTTATCACGATTTATCAATATTTGTGTTGTGAGAGCACTTTGGTTTCGTCGTGTTTTTTTCTTCGTTTTTCTAGCACCACGATTTCAGCTTACTTCTAGAAAGTGGTAAAGCTCTACGGCCTTTACGGAAAGTGAGGACCTTAGGCTGGATTGATGAATATGACTTTGCATTTTAGAAAGGTTCGTTGAACACTTGCCTGGGGCCAAAAAGGATGGTTTTTGCTTGTGTTTCTACCCATTACTGTTCGTGATTTCAGCTGAGTTTATCATTCGGTTTTCCACACTTGGGATTGCGGTAGAAAAATTGTATCAGATGTGCCACTTAAAATTTAAAAGTTCTCTCATTGCTAATGAATTTAGAGTTCATCCTTTTGTTCCTTTCTAAGTAATGACGTTTAAAACTTGGCCTACGGCAAAAAAGTCAACTTTTGATCCAAGATAAATAGATATTTTTTTTTTCGACGGCAGTCGATAGCTCTTCATGAGCTGATCAAAGTATATGTCATCCATTTTTTGATAGAAAAATTCCTTCATGAGATATACCAGTTTGAAAGTTTAAAAGGGTTGACAACTTTAGTAGAAGAATACACACTGAAACCAAAAATAGGCCGATACAGAAATAATATCAGATATGCCTCTTATACTTTAAAAGTTCTCTCATTGCTAAGGAAATTAGAATTTATCCTTTGCTAATTTCTTAATGATGATGTTAGAAAATTAGCTTAGGGAAAAAAAAGTCATCTTTTAAACTAAGACAGATAGATTTGTTTTTTCGGCGCCAGTCGATAACTCTTGATGAGCTGATCAAAGAATAGGTCATCCATTTTTTGGTAAAAAAAATCCTTCATGATATATACCAGTTTAAAAGTTTAAAGGGGTTGACATCTTCAGTAGTAAGATACACACTGAAACCGAAAATAGGCCGATGCCAATTGTGAGACATCTAGAGGAGTTTTAAGCATTAGTCATCTATCATCTTCGACAATAAGGGTTTCGAAACTTTTGCTAGTTGGTGTATCTATTATTTTTTTTTTTTCGGTGTATTTGATGGTAAGACCAATTTGGTTCCAGTGGTAAGACATATAGCGGACTTGTAAGTAATAACACATATTTCTAATAATTGACCTTGAGCTTTGTTGATGGTGATTGCAAATACTAATTGAATTGGGAATTGCAATCTTTAAAATTGAAAAGGCAGATCCATTGGAATCATGGGACTGCGAGTGATGAGTACAGCCTCATCCTCGAAAGGCCCTGTCAAAACTGTTACCTCTATTCCATTTTCCATTATTTTTTCGGCAAGTTGCGTGCTAATCGCGTGCCCCCTAAACAACCCCCTCCCTCACTCCACTCCCTCCCCAGCCCTGTAGTTGTAGCGCTGCACGCCCCAGCAACTCGTATGCAAGGTGCTAATTTTTATCTGCATAAAACTTGCAGATATACAACATTCTTCGCTGTCCCATTGTCTCTGGATATAAATAAATTGTCAGGTTTACCGACTGTTGAGCATGCAATATATAATTGCCCATGGGAAAAACAATCCGTATTCAGATCTATACCTCATTATTCTAATGATTGCCCTTGAGCTTTGTTGACGATGATTGCTAATCGAACATTCACTGTGTCCCCGTCGTCATTTATATATCCCCCTGTGCCCACCTGCGTCTCCGTTGTAGTTGTGTCCCTGTGTTGTAGTTGTATCCCTTTGTCCCGGTCTTCATTTGTGTCCCGGTGTCGCGGTCTGTAATTTCTCTTTTCAGCATGCAATATATAATTGCCCATGGGAAAAACAATCCGTATTCAGATCTATACCGCATTTTCCTAATGATTGACCTTCAGCTTTGTTGATGGTGGTTGCAAATACTAATCAAATTGGGAATTGCAAACTTTTAAATTGAAAAGACAGGTCTGTTGGAATCATGGGAATGCGATGAATGAGAAAAGCCTCACTCTCGAAAGGCCCAGTCAACATTATTCCCTCTATTGCAATTTTCATTGTTTTTTACGACAAGTCGCGTGCCATTACAAAGATTTCGTGGGTTAATATTTCGCAACAGCATTATTGGTACGCCTGTCTTTAGTTTTAGCACGTGTGGTGGAAACCCTGGGAGATCCAGCGAATTTTAAAATTCTGATGGATAGTTAACTGCTTAATTTGATTCCAGAACTGTGTCGACTGACTTGTAAATGACTGCCTGATCCTGAATCCTGGTCAGAATAATATTGTTGATTTCGTAGACGTTTTTTTCTTGGCTGCCAGAATTGCTCGTTCACTTAGCCATTTATGATTTATATGATTGGTTAGAATATTCGGAAACACTTTTTCAACTAAATCATTTTTTACGTCACCAAATTACAGAATTCAGGAGGCAGTTTTATACGTCCTGAAATTGAGCCTACTGGGAGCGTTCTGTTTCCAATCGCCAGCAATTGATCTGAAAATATTTCACCAGATTGATCGTTTTGCAATCGGACATGCATATATATAGTTAATTTTAGTTTCTTTATGTGTTCCCATAAATTAGAGTTTTTCAGGTAAGCATCCATTTCGTCCGCAGGAGTTGATCTAGGACTAACAATAATGTTTGCCTGACATTTCCAGGAAGTAATATTAATGTGCTGCGAAAGTGTTTCGAATTTCCTCGCAAATGATTGCAAATGTTCGTTCGAGAGCCTCGAGTGATTTTTTGTGCGCCATTGTGCACTTGTCCCAAACAATAAGTTTGTATTGCTGCAATACTTTACCCATCCCAGATGATTTGGAAATTTGCACGTGGGAGTTTCTGTAGATTGCATATTCAGAGGCAATTTTAAAGCGGAATCTGCAGTTCTCCCACCTTGCAGCAACGTTGCGCCTTCTCCGGACGACGCCAGGGCCAACACTATGTCATTTTCGGATCGAATTGATGCCAGAATCAATTTTATTAGAAATTTTTTACCAGTACCTCCTGGCGGATCCAAGAAGAAGCTTTCTCAACTAGGTTATCGACACAATGTATTATCTGATCATAAATGACTTTTTGTTCAGACGTTAACCTAGAAATAGTTGTTTGTACATACGACAATAGATCAATCGTGTTGTAACTTTCTTCATAAGCAAAACGCTCAGTTGGTAAGAATTACTGAAACTCATCGATGCTACGATGCCCTACAATATTCTATCATTTTTGGGATGGAGCCGACGGCTATCACTTTAATAATAAATTGATAGATCCATCCACTAACAAAGAAACGGATAAGTCATGCAGCGCAATGAATTATTATTCCTAGAGACTAATGATTCGTTACAATGAAGATAATTATATTTGAAAATACAGTCAATTGTTTCACCAATACATCATTGATATGTATGCAAAGATTGAATCAGAATGTTTACTATTTATCCGTCTGAATCAGACCAAGCTCCGCTCTGATTAATACATTTAATTGCGAGATGTAGTTGTAAATGACGGTAATACTACTAACGTTGGAAGATTAACGATTTTGACTTTGTCATATGCTGGCAGTCCACGTCATATGCATGAATATGCTCAAGATACTATTGCGTATGTTCGTCTCTACGGTCGTCCAGATTTATTTATTACATTTACATGTAATCCATCTTAGGACGAAATACAGCAGCTTTTACTTCAAGGACAATCGGCGGTTCATAGACATGACATTACGGCCCGTGTTTCCGGCAAAAGTTGAACTCACTGATAAACTACATAGTAAAACTAAAAGTGTTTGGGTCAGTGCGATCCTGGGTGTACTCAGTGGAATGGCAAAAACGAGGATTTCCACTCGCACATATTTTAGTCTGGCTAGATGATAAAATTACTTCTAATGAAATTGTCGATGTGATTACAGCTGAAATACCTGATGAAAATGACGATAAGGGCTTATATGATAGTGTGGTAAAAATTATAATACATGGACCTGGCGGTGCATTGAATCAAAAATCACCATGCATGGCCGAAGGAAGGTGCACAAAGCAATATCCTCGACTTTTAGTACCCAACACAATTACCGGCAATGATGGTTACCCACTATATAGAAGAAGATCTACTGAAGGTGGTGGTAAAGCAGCAATAATAATGAAGCATAACGGTACCACCATCGAAGTAGATAACCAATGGGCTGTTCCACATTCACCTTTATTATCAAAAACGTTTAATGCACACATGAACGTTGAATACAGTAACTCCATAAAGGCAATTAAATACATATTTAAATGCGTCAGCAAAGGCAGCAACATGGCAGTTTTTGGCTTGCAGTCCGAAATCAGTTATATTGATGAAATCATGCAATATCTAGCTGGAAGATACACAAGCAGTAATGAAACTGTTTGGCGAATTCTTTCATTTCTGATACATGAACGAAGTCCAGCTGTTGTTCACTTAATGGTGCATTTACACAATGGATAACGTGTTTCTTTTTTGGAATTCAACGTGCAACAAAGAGCCCTGAATCCACCGGATACAACATTAACTGCTTTCTTTTCGTTATGTCAAAATGGTTATTTTGCAAAAAAAAAAAACTGCTGTATACTGAAGTGCCTTCGTATTACACGTGGAATGCTAAAAAGAAATCATTTGAACGTCGAAAACAGGGTAAGTAATTCGACGGCCAACCTATCATATTCAAAGATACCACGATAGGAAGACTCTACACAATTCACCCCAATCAATATGAATGCTTCTTTCTCCACCTGCTTTGAGTGAGTGTACCCGGTCCGACGTCCTTTGAGTATTTGAGAACTGTAAACGGTACTATACATGACACTTACCGTAGTGCATGCCAATCTCTGAATTTACTTGAGAATGACCAACACTGGGATAACTGCATCAATGACGCATGAGAAATGTCAACTCCAAGTCAAATTCATGCACTGTTTGGAATCATACTAACAACTTGCTCTCCTTCAGCTCCAACAGAGTTATGGGAGAAATATAAATCGAAAATGGCCGAAGATATACTCCATCGAAAACAGTTAGAGACATCAGATATGACCTTTAACAGAAATTTATAACTACACTTTAGTTATTATTGAAGATTTGTGCGAATGTATGGCAAACAAACCTTTTCAGGATTTGGGAATGCCTTCACCTAATCGTAACGCTGCTGTTTCGACATGTGGAGAATTGGATCGTGAACAAAGTTACAACACGAGTGATCTATTGTCGTATGTACAAAATAATATTTCTAAATTAACGTCTGAGCAAAAAGACATTTATGATAAGATAATGCATTGTGCAGATAACAACGTTGGAGAAATGTTCTTTTTGGATGCGCCAGAAGGTACTGGTAAAACGTTTGTGATAAAATTGGTTCTGGCATCAATTCGATCAAAAAATGACATAGCGTTGGCAATGTCGTCGTCCGGAATAGTTGCAATGTTGCTGCCTGGTAGAAGAACTGCTCATTCCACTTTGAAATTGCCTCTGAATTCACATTCTACAGAAACTCCCACGTGTAATATTTCCAAATCATCTGGGATGGGTAAAGTATTACATCATTGCAAACTTATTATTTGGAACGAGTGCACAATGGCAAAGAAAAAATTTTCTCGAGGCTCTGGAGTAGTCATTACGAGATTTGCGAGGAAATTCGAAACCCTTTAACAGCATATTGATATTGCTTGCAGGAGATTTCAGGCAAACATTACCTATAATACTTAGATCAACCCATGCGGACGAAAAGAGTGCTTGCCTGAAAAACTCTAATTTATGGGCAAACGTAAAGGCATTAAAATTAACTATAAAATGTGCTTGTCCGATTGCATAACGATGACTCTGGTGAAATATTTTCAGATCAATTGCTGGCAATCTGAAACGGAAAGCTCCAAGTAGACTCAATTACAGGACGTATACAACTGCTTGCTGAATTCTGTAATTCAGAGACGTCCAAAAATTATTTGGAATTATAAAAATTATAACGAATTATAAAAATCATAAATGGCTAAGTGAGCGAGTGATTCTGGCTGCCAATAATAAAGACGTCTAAAAAATCAACAATATTATTTTAACCAAGATTGGAGACCAGGCAGTCATTTACAAGTCGACACAGTTCTGGAACCAAAGAAGCGGTTAATTATCCATGTGAATTTTTTAATTCCCTGGATCTCCCAGGGTTTCCACCAGATGTGCTAAAACTAAAAATAGGCGTACCAATAATACTGTCACGAAATATTAACTCACCAAAGCTTTGCAATGGCACGCGACTTGCCGTAAAAACAACAATGAAAAACATAATAGATGCAACAATCTTGACAGGGCCTTTTGAGGGTGAAGCTGTTCTTATTCCTCGCATTCCCATGATTCCAACGGATCTGCATTTTTAATTTGAAAGATTACAATTCCCAATTCGATTAGCATTTGCAATCACCATCAATAAAGCTCAAGGGCAATCATTAGAAAGATGCGGTATAGATCTTAATACAGATTGTTTTTCCCATGGAAAATTGTATGTTGCATGTTCGAGGGTCGGTAAACCTCGCCACCTCTTTCGCCATCCAATGTAAAGGAGTACACCTTTTATTATTTAAAGCGTTTATATGGGCACTTTTTGGAACAAGCAACTGACACATGTCTAGTTCACCTATTAGCAGGATTGTGTCTAACAACCTCTACTAGTTCACCTAACTTAACCTAGCCTAACTAAACCTAAATTAATCTACCCCGAGGTTCAATATTAACCTAACTTAGCCAAACCTAACCTTAGCTAACCCTGAATATCCAGACAGAAATGACTATACATTCTCTTGTTTTTTATATTTTTTGTATTAAATCTACTGGTTTCTATTTAAGAGGTGATCTCTTAAAGCAAAGTTGAAGCTCTTCCTCAAAAGTCAAGAATTTCTTTAAACAGAATGGCAAGTTAAACCGTTCAACGCAATCACTTAATTTGACATGATACATATTATTTACGATAACATGCCGGCATATTGATTTCAGAGAATCATATTCATTAAGGGCAAGGTTGCATACTCTAGAATATAACTTCATTGTAGTTTCTTCATCTGTATTGCATTTTTTTATTTGATCCTCTAGCAATACTCTATACTTGTCTTTTTTATTTGGATGATAAGTTGCTTTTTTTTCTAACAGATATTCAGCTACGGCAAAGTTTCTATCAGACAAAGCTATGGCTAAAGGCGTCAACATATCTTCATCTAAAGTATCTACAGTTGCACCTCTTGAAAGAAGTAACTTGACAATTTCCATTTTATCTCCTGCTTTTGGAAAGACTGTTCCGCGAAAACTAGTTACAAAACTATCATTTTTTTTCACAGCACAATGTAAGGGAGTACGCTTTTTAACATCTAAAGCATCTATAAGTGCACCCTTTGAAACAAGTAAACGACACATCTCGAGTCTACCTTGTCCAGCAGCAAAGTGTAAAGGTGTTTGTCCGCGATGTTTCCGATTGCAAGTCTTCAGGTTGATGTTTGCACCCTTTTCTAAAAGATATGTAGCTAAAGGTATTTGCCCTTCTTCTGTGGCCCAATGTAAAGATGTAAAAGTAAAACAACATCTGAAGTTCTTTGAATAAAGTAACTGAAAAATATCTAGATTGCTCCGTTTGGCAGCATAATGTAACGGTGTAAGCCCATACTTATCTAAAATAGCAGTAGATGCACCTCTTGAAAGAAATAACTTGACAATTTCTTGTTTTTCTTCTCCTTTTTTTCTAGTTTCAAAAAGAAGTAACTTGACAGTTTGTGGTTTGTCTCCTGCTTTTATTCTCTTACAATTTTCTCTCACAGCCAAGTGCAAGGGAGTCCGCCCATCAACATCTAAAGCATCTATAAGTGCACCCTTTGAAACAAGTAACCGACACATGTCAAACTTACCTTTTGAAGCAGCAAAGTGTAAAGGTGTTCCTCCGCTATCCCTCTCATCGCAAGTCTTCAGGTTGATGTTTGCACCCTTTTCTATAAGATATGTAGCTAAAGGTATTTGCCCTTCTTTTGCGGCCCAATGTAAAGATGTAAAAGTAAAACAACTCTTCAAGTATCTGAAGTTCTTTGAATAAAGTAACTGAAAAATATCTAGATTGCTCCGTTTGGCAGCATAATGTAACGGTGTAAGCCCATACTTATCTAAAATAGCAGTAGATGCACCTCTTGAAAGAAATAACTTGACAATTTCTTGTTTTTCTTCTCCTTTTTTTCTAGTTTCAAAAAGAAGTAACTTGACAGTTTGTGGTTTGTCTCCTGCTTTTATTCTCTTACAATTTTCTCTCACAGCCAAGTGCAAGGGAGTCCGCCCATCAACATCTAAAGCATCTATAAGTGCACCCTTTGAAACAAGTAATCGACACATGTCAAACTTACCTTTTGAAGCAGCAAAGTGTAAAGGTGTTCTTCCGCTATCCCTCTCATCGCAAGTCTTCAGGTTGATGTTTGCACCCTTTTCTAAAAGATATATAGCTACAGATATTTGCCCTTTTTTTGCGGCCCAATGTAAAGATGTAAATGTAAAACAACTCTTCAAGTATCTGAATTTCTTTGAATAAAGTAACTGAAAAATATCTAGATTGCTCCATTTGGCAGCATAATGTAACGGTTCAAGCCAATCCTTATCTACAGCCCCTACAGATGCCCTTTTTGAAAGAAGTAACTTGACAATTTCTTGTTTTTCTTCTGCTTTTTTTCTAGTTTCAAAAATTTTCTCTTCTTTCACAGCCAATTGTAAAGGAGTAAGTCTTTTGTTATCTAAAGCTTGCATATCTGCACCCTTTGAAACAAGTAACTGACACATGCCGAGATTACCTTGTGCAGCAGCAAAGTGTAAAGGTGTTTGTCCACAATCTTCCAATTTTTTAGATTTTAAATGAAGGTTTGCTCCCTTTTTTAAAAGATATTTAGCAACGCATATTTGCCCCTTTTTTTCGGCCCAATGTAAGGGAGTATAACCTTTATTGTCTAATGTGTCTATGCCTGCACCTTTTGAAAGAAGTAACTGGCACATGTCTAGTTTACCCTCTGCAGCAGCCTGGTGTAAAGGTGCTCGTCCACAACTTTTTTTTGAAGATTCAATTTCACAACTACATGTGCCCAATAATCGTACTGAAATACATTTAGCCTTGACAGGTGCAAATGCGCTTGAACTTTGAAAGCTCAAATTACATATTTTTCCTTTTTTTTTATTTACAGCTTTGCTACCTGGGTTTTTCATTACTTCAAAATCCCTTTTTCTTGATGGTTCACTTTTTCTTGGAAGTTTAATTTTAGAAATGCATTTGTCCGATTTGTCAGTCAATTCGGTGAAACTACATTCCGTCTTGATAGGCAATGACCTACTGACATTTTCAAAGTTCAAATCACTTGTTTTTCTTTGTTTTGGATTCTCAGCCTTGGCGGCTGGGTCACTCATCTCTTCAAAATTCCTTTTTCTTGATGGTTCACTTTTTCTTGAAAGTTTAATTTTAGAATTGCATTTGTCCGATTTGTCAGGCAATTCGGCGAAACTACATTCCGTCTTGATAGGCAATGACCTACTGACATTTTCAAAGTTCAAATCACTTGTTTTTCTTTGTTTTGGATTCCCAGCCTTGGTGGCTGGGTCACTCATCTCTTCAAAAGGCCTTTTTCTAGACACTTCAAGCTTTGATACGCTTACACTTGGTTCATCACGTAATTGGGTGGAAATATATTCTGCCTTGTTATGACTACTAGACCACTTGAATTTGGCAAGCTCAAATCATGATTTTTTCTTTGTTTTGAAATTGCAACCTTGTAATTTACGTCCCTTGTTTGTTCAAAACGCTTTCCTGGCCCTTTAATTTTAAAAATGTATGCACCAGGTTCCTCATGTAATCTGGTAGAAATGCATGCAGCCATAAATACCCTTGAATTTTTAGAGTCCTTGTCTTGAGTTTTCTTTTTTCTCAAATTTACAGCCTTTCTGAAACTGTGGCTAATCTTTTTTTCTAAATGACTTTTTCTTGACTTTAATCTGGTGGAAATACTTTCTGCCTCGACAGGTATGGACGTGCTTGTATCTCCAAAACTTCTGTTCCAAGTTTTCACTTGTTTTGCATCTACAGTCATGCTGGAATTTGGCTCACTTATTCCCACAGTAGCGGAGTTTACCACCTTAGAAACACAGTTATCCATAGATGATTCTAGGTTATGATCGTGACTTTTGAAAAACCTTTGTAATCTTCTCTCATTGCTTACTATTTCTAAACTGACAAACAATTTTCAAAAGCAAATTTATTTATAGAGTCGGTGACGTATGTATCCATACTAGGCGTTAATGACGTAACATATGCTTGTCATGTCCTCTCGAAAGATGGAAATGATGTCATGTCAGTGCAAATAAGCCCATGCTGGAATACATAAATTACAATACCATAATCAACATGGTCATGTGTTTTACCATCTTTATGTATGGAAAATTTATTAACCAAATACTGCACTGTTCTAACTAGACTGTTAAACTTGCAAAATTGCAGCTGTCTGTAGCCTTTAGAGTTTCCTTTTCGTATACCAAGTTTACCCAGCTGAGCATATCATCTATCACTTTTGCTACCGACCTGCGCGTTAAGATTAAGCCTGATTAAGATTAGTGGTCAGATTCACTAAATAAAGGGTTAAACGGTACTAAATACAGAATATGTGGCAGGACGACACTATTGTAAATCCTCACAATATGGGCTCTATTCAAATGAAACTGAGAACTACCAATTGTACCATATGCACGACGGATTTTAGCTTCCATACTTTCTAGCATCAATAGTTTTCTCAATCAATAATTTTCTTCAGATTTTTTCCAATAGGAAGGCCAAGATAATTCAACTTAACACAAGGCAAGGTTCGATGGAAAGGAATGGTCGTATAAACTTTTCGGAAAGCTCATTTGATTAGAAATCGAAAGTTCTAATTCCTTGCTTTAAGAGCCAAAAGTGATCGGAAGGCAATACACAACCCAGAGAGGGGATATATACAACCCCCTGAGGCCTGGGGCAAGGATTGTAAGCTATCCATAGGGGGTGTATAAGGTTTTTACAAAAAAAGTGGCGGTTTGAATTTTAGAAGAGGCTCATTTGATTGGCATTGGAAGTTCTTTTCCCTTTTAAAGAGTCAAAAGGGATCAGAGGGCAAAGATTTCCCCCGCCATCATATTCCTAAATGTATCCAATCTAACTTTTGAGATAACTATTTTGTTCAGAATAGTTCAAAGATCATATAAAATGCTTTTTGGGTTGACAAAATCCCAAGAACCCGGAACAAGGGTTGTCTGTTATGCCTCAGGAGCATATCTGGTTTTTATGGAAGTGGTAGTCGTATAAATTTTGGAGGAAGCTTAATTGATTGAAAATTGAACGTTATAGTGATCGGAGGGCAACTAGCCCCCCTCTCCCCAATGCAGTGTTTCCTCAAGTGCTTAAGATCGAATTTTTTATTGCCATTTTGTTCAAAACAGTTCAAACATCAAATAACTATATTCTGACTTTGAAACCCCTCCCTTTTAGCCTTAGGGGAAAGGGCTACAAATTGTGCTAGCTATCCATCGCTAACATATAAAGTTTTTATAGAAGGTGTAGTCGAATAAATTTTGGGGATGGCTCATTCAGTTGGAAACTAAAATTTCCTTTATCCTTATTAGAGTTGAAAGGGATCAAAGGGCACCCCTCCCTTGCGTGTTTTTTCCCCAAATGCATCCGATTAAAGTTTTGGAATAGCTATTTTGTTTTAAATAGTCCAAAACTCAGATTGGTATAGCTTCGGGGCTTAAGAATCCCTATAGCCACCTGGGTAAGCTTTGTTAATTTTGCAAGTTGCACATTGTTAACACATACGGTTTTTGTGGAAGGGGTGGTCGTATTAACTTGGGAGGGGGCTCATTTGATTAGAAATTGAAGCTTCTAGTTCTTTTTTTAACAGTCAAAAGTGATCAAAACAGCGACCTGCGTGTTAAGATTAATTATTTCCTAGCTAGTAAGTGAAAATTTTTCAAAAGAAAAAATAATGATTTAAGGGTGGTTGGCATACTTTTACGGTGCTTTGTATTACAAAACATGGTTTAAAGCCTTCCAACGAATATATTCTTAAGTAATTAAGTAAAACAAAATTTCTCAAATTCTTAATTTCAAAGAAATTCAGACTCTACTACTTAATACTTCCTTTAAAAATTCTCTTATCTTAAATAGGTCATCACAGAAATACAAAGATGAGGAAAATTACATTTTTGAAAACATATTTCGAAAATTTATGTCGCTTTGCGGCTGAAAATACTTTCTCCAGCGCATATTCCTGCTCTAATATATAAATTGCTGCTACTTCAAACTTTGGTTTCAAGAATAGGAATGGACATGCGTCTAATTATGTAGGAGCGTTTTCAAGATCCGCTCCCAAAGTCAAGGGCTAGTGAAGCCCTCGACTATAACTAACTATTATTGCGCAATCCATCAATACTATTTTTATTTATTAGCCGAGCAAACCTCCCCTTCTTCTTAAAACTCTGGATTTTCCAATATTTTAAAACCATAATATAAGGAAAAATTCATTTTTGCCCCCCCCCCCAGGATATATGTAAATTTGCACCATTGAATATATGCAATTTCATAAAAAGAAAAAGCTTATCGAAAGCTCTACGGCATTCAGAAAAATAGACTAGCTGTTTCTCCTCAAATGATTTTTAAGGAATTTGCGGCAGATTTGCTGACAATGCAAGAATGTTTTACGATTTTTATGGCACTTGGTATTAACCAAGTGACATATAGCAATCGCCAATTCTGTCGGTCTGTCTGTCGGTATGTCTGTCTGTCGGTCCCGGTTTTGCTACTTTAGGCACTTCCAGGTAAGCTAGGACGATGAAATTTGGCAGGCGTATCAGGGACGAAACCAGCTTAAATTAGAAATAGTCGTTTTCCCAATTTGTTCATCTGGGGGGGGAGGAGTGGGGGGCCGGTTAATTCGGAAAAAAAACAAAAAATGAAGTATTTTTAACTTATGAATGGGTGATGGGATCTTAATGAAATTTGATGTTTGGAATGATATTGTGTCTCAGAGCTCTTATTTTAAATCCCAACCGGATTTGATAATATTGGGGGGAGTTGGAGGGGGGAAACCCTAAAATCTTGGTAAAACACTTAGAGTGGAGGGATCGGGATGAAACTTGATGGAAAAAATAATCACAAGTCCCAGATACAAGATTAACATAATCGGAACGGATCCGCTCTCTTTGAGGTAGTTGGGGGGGGGGGGTAATTCTGAAAATTAGAAAAAATGAGGTATTTTTAACTTACGAACGGGTGATCGGATCTCAATGAAATTTGATATTTAGAAGGATATCGCGTATTAGAGCTCTTATTTTAAATCCCGACCGGATCTGGTGACCTTGGGGGGGGAGTTGGGAGGGGGAAACCTAAAACTTGGAAAACACTTAGAGTGGAGGGATCGGGATGAAACTTGATGGGAAAAATAAGCACAAGTCCCAGATACATGATTGACTCAAACAGAACGGATCCACTCTCTTTGGGATAGTTGGGGGGGGGGGGGTTATTTCTGAAAAATTAGAAAAAATGAGGTATTTTTAACTTACGAACAGTTGATCGGATCTCAATGAAATTTGACATTTAGAAGGATATCGTGGCTTGGAGCTCCTATTTTAAATCCGACCAGATCTGGTGATATTGGGGGGAGTTGGGAGGGGGAAACCTAAAACTTGAAAAACACTTAGAGTGGAGGGATCGGGATGAAACTTGGTGGAAAAAATAATCACGAATCTAGATAAATGATTGACATAACCGGAACGGATCCGCTCTCTTTGGGGTAGTTGGGGGAGGGTTTAATTCTGAAAAATTAGAAAAAATGAGGTATTTTTAACTTACGAACGGGTTATCGGATCTCAATGAAATTTGACATTAGAAGGATATCTTGTATCAAAGCTCTATATTTAAATCCAGACTGGATCTGGTGACGTTGGGGGACGTTTGGGGTGGGGGAACCTAAAATCATGGAAAACGCTTAGATTGGAGGGATCGGGATGAAACTTGGTGGGAAAAATAGGCAAAATTCTTACATACGTGATTTACATAATTGGAACAGATCCGATGTATTGGGGGGGGGGGGTAATTCTGAAAAATAAGAAAAAATGACGTATTTTTAACTTACGAAGGAGTGATCGGATCTTCATGAAACTTCATATATAGAAGGACTTCGTAACTCAGATCTCTTATTTTAAATCTCAACCAGATCAAGCGTAATTGGAGGGGGGGCAGTGGGGGGGGGGGACTGGAAATCTTAGAAAATACTTAAAGCGGTGAGATAAGGATGAAACTGGATGGGAAGAATAAAAACCTGTCTAAGATACGTGACTGACATAACTGGACCGGATCTGCTCTCTTTGGTGGAATTGGAGGGGGTAATTTTGAAAATTGAGGTATTTGTAACTTACGAAAGGGTGACCAGATTTTAACGAAATTTGATATTTAGAAGGATCTTGTGCTTTAAAGTTCTTATTTTTAAATTCCGACCAGATCCTGGGACGTTGGGAGGAGTTGGAGGGGGAAACCGGAATTCTTGGAAAACGTGAAAATTGGGGTATTTTTATCTTACGAAGAGAAGATCGGATCTTAATGAAATTTGATTTTTAGAAAGAATTCATGTCTCAGAGCTCTATTTTCAAATCCCGACCAGATCGTTTGACATTGGGGGGAGTTGGAGGGGGAATCTTGGAAAAACGTTTGGAGTGTAGGAATCGGGATGAAGCTTGGTGGATAGAATAAACAAATGTCCTTGATACGTGATTGACAGAATCGTACTGGATTCACTCTCTTTGGGGGAGTTGGGGGGAGGGGTTCAGTGATTTGGCGAGTTTTGGTGCTTCTGGACGTGCTAGGACGATGAAAATTGATAGGCGTCTCAGGACTGCTGCACAAATTGACTTGATAAAGTCGTTTCCCAGATTCGACCATCTGGGGGGCTAAAGGAGAGGAAAAATTAGAAAAAATTAGCTATTTATAACTTACGAATGGGTGATCGGATCTTAATGAATTTTGATATTTAGAAGGACATCGTGACACAGAGCTCTTATTTTAAATCCTGACCGTCATTGAGCCTCTTATTTTCCTTATTACATCAATCTATTGATTCATAGAATTGTGTTAGAGCTCATAACATATGATCTCTTGGCTCTTAGCTCTTCTCACCTCATCACAAGTGCCATTGAGCTCTTAGCTCTTGTTTTTTTCGTAATTCATCCAATTACGAGAAAATCTAATGAGATTAGACGTTTTACATGCAGCAAAATCTGAGTTTTGTTTTTTTGGGCAGAATTAAACTTTTTTTAAACCGCAGTCCTTCTTCCTGACAATCTTTTCTCCACAGACAAATGAAAACGGCACCTCTATTCCACTCAATAGAAATAATGTAACATAATCTTTATTTATAGTGTCAATTATAAAAGTATCCATATCTAACTTTAATGACGTAATGTATCTTTATCATGTCATATTTTCTAGTGAATGTTGTCATATCAGCTTGGACCAGTCCATGCTTCTATAATAAATTAATATAGGGTTAGGTGTTTCACACCATTGCGTCAATACCACTTGACCAAAATACCATACCAAATACCGTGTATATACCTATACCAAAACCGATATACCATACCTATACCAAATAACCCATACCATGACCAAATACCATATTTTTATAACTAGAATATTATAATTACAAACAAACAGCGGCCTGTAGTCATTACAGATTTCTTTTCCTACACCAAATTTACCTAAGCTAGGAAACCATCTATCCCTACTTTTACCAACATGTACGTTAAAATCTCCTACTAAAAACACCGTATTCGACCTTGGTAGTAGATGCATAGCACCGTATGTCTATTTGTTATTGAATCTTTAAATAATATTCATCTGAGTCACTATTGTCCCCGTCAGTTTGTTCTGGAGGGACATATACTACTATGACTGACAACATCCTCTTTTAAGTCATAAATTGAGAGAATAGCGTTCTATTAGTAATGCTTTCCAACCTAAAAAAGAGCTAAGAGCTAATATGGCACTTGTCACGAGGTCCTTCTAAATATCAAAATTCATTAAGATTTGATCACCACTCGTAAGTTATAAATACCCCATTTTTCTACTTTTTTCCTCTCCCTTCGGCCTCCTAGATGATCTATTGGGGAAAATGACTTTATCAATACAATTCGTGCAGCTTACGGACACGACCCTACCAATTTCCATCGTCCTAGCACGTCCAGAAGCACCAAACTCGCCAAATACGGTTATGTCAGTCACGTATCTTGGACTTGATTTTATTCCTCCACCAAGTTTCATCCTAATCTCTCCGCTTTAACTGTTTTCCAAGATTTCCACCCCCCCCCCCCCCAATGAGGCTGGATCCGGTCGGGATTTAAAATGAGAGATCTGAGTTACAAGGTCCTTCTAAATTTCATTAAGATACGATCACTCCTTTGTAAGTTAAAAATACCTCATCTCTCTCTAATTTTTCAAATTTAACCCTCCCCCTTAACTCCCCCCTCATAGAAAGAAATCTGTTCTGGTTATGTCAATCACGTATCTACGATTTCTGCTTATTTTTCCCACCAATTTCTATCCCGATCCCTCAACTCTATGCGTTTTCCAAGATTTCTGTTTCCCCCTCCCACCCCCTATGTCCCTGGATCCAATTCGAATTGAAAATCGAGCATCTAGGACATAAGATCCTTCTATATAATCAAGTTTCATTATGATCTGATCACCCATTCGTAACATAAAGATACCTCAATCTTCACGTTTTCCAAGAATTTCGGTTTCCCCATCCAACTCCCCCCAATGTCAGTTGATAAGGTCGGGATTTAAAACAAGAGGTCTAAAGAACAAGATCCTTCTAAATATCAAATTTCATTAACATCTGATCACCCGTTTGTAAGTTACAAATACCTCATTTTTTCTAATTTTTGCAAAATACTCCCCCCCCCAACTCCACCAAATAGGGTGGATCCAGTCTGGCAATGTCAGTCAGCGTATCTGGGACATTTTTTTTATTCCTCCCACCAAGTTTCATCCTAATCTCTCCGCTTTAAGTGTTTTCCAATATTTCCGCCGTCCCCCCCCCCCCAATGACACTGGATCCGGTTGGGAATTAAAATTAGAAATCTGACTTACGAGGTCCTTCTAAATACGAAATTTCATTAAGATGCGATCACTCCTTCGTAAATTGAAAATACCTCGATTTTTCTAATTTTTCCAATTTAACCCTCCCCTCCTCCTAACTCCCCCCAAATAGAGCGGATCAGTTCCGGTTATTTCAATCACATGTCTAGACTTCTTCTTATTTTTTCCACCAATTTTCATCCCGATCCCTCCACTCTAAGCGTTTTCCAAGATTTTAGCCCCCCCCCCCAACACCCCATATGTCACCAGATTCAGAGTGGATCTGTTCCGTTTATGTCAGTCATGTATCTTGGATTTGTTTTTATTCTTTCCACCAAGTTTCATCCTGATCTCTCCGCTGTAAGTTTTTTCCAAGATTTCTGGTTCCCCCCCCCCCAACTCCCCCCCTTTAATGACTCTAGATCTGGTCGAGATTTAAAACAAGAGATCTGAATTATGAGGTGCTTCTAAATATGAAATTTCATTAAGATCTTATCACTCCTTCGCAAGTTAACAATACCTCATTTTTTCTAATTTTTCAGAATTAGCCCTCCCCCCAACTCCCCAAACAGAGCAGATCCGTTCCGGTTATGTCAATGTCGTATCCAAGACTTCTGCTTATTTTTTTTCTGCCAAGTTTCATCCCGATCCCTCCACTCTAAGTGTTTCCCAAGATTTTAGGTTCCTCCCCCCAACTCCCCTCATATGTCACCAGATCCAGAGTGAATCCGTTCCAGTTATGTCAGTCACGTATCTTGGACTTGTTTTTATTCTTCCCACAAAGTTTCATCCTGATCTCTCCACTTTAAGTGTTTTCCAAGATTTCCGGTCCCCCCCCCCCCTAATAACTCTGGATCCGATCGGGATTTAAAGTAAGACACCTGAGTTACGAAGTGCTCTCTAAGTATGGAATTTTACTAAGATCTGATCACTCCTTCGTCAGTTAAAAATACCTCATTTTTCTAATTTTTCTGAATTAACCCTCCCCTCCCCACTCCTCCAAACAGATCAGATCCATTCTGGTTATGTCAATCACGTATCTAGGACTTGTGCCTATTTTTCCCACCAAGTTTCATCCCGATCCCTCCACTCTAAGCGTTTTCCAGATTTTAGGTTCCCCCCAACTCCCCCTAATGTCACCAGATCTGGTTGGGATTTACAATAACAGCTCAGATCACAATATCCTTCAAACATGATATTTCATTAAGATCCCATCTCTTGTTCGTAAGTTAAAAATACTACATTTTTTCTATTTTTTCTGAATTAACCGGCCCCCCACTCTCCCCCAGATGGTCACTATTTACAATTTAATCTAGTCTGGTCCTGATGCAACTGCCAAATTTCATCGTCCTAGCTTTCCTGGAAGTGCCTAAAGTAGCCAAACCGGTACCGACAGACCGACAAAATTTGCGATCGCTATATGTCACTTGGTTAATACCAAGTGCCATAACAAGACCTAGCAGCTTCCTTATTCATCATTGGGACTGCTCCATAACCTATGTACCTCATCCCTCATGAGTAAATTAAAGTAAAAAAGAAAACCTTTTATCAACTGAAAGTTAGGAGAAACATCCAAACTTAAAACCAACAGAAATTATTTCGTATAGGAATAAAGTTACCCCTCCTCAAGACCTCGCTCTTTACGCTAGATTTTTGTATAGAATTTTAAAAACTTTATTATTCTAATTAAACGGCCATTGTGTTTCAGGAGTCTTTTTTACAGAATTTGGACACAAAGTCAAATTTTTGCATAAAGAGTGAGGTCTAAAGGAGGGGAAAATTTTCGATATACGTAATAATTTCTGTTTGTATCAAGTTCTGATATTCCTCTTGACTTTCAGTTAAAAAAAAATTATTTTCTGATCGTTTTTAAATAATTCGGGGAGATCCGACTGGCCTCTAAGAAAATTCCTTCCCCCACGTAAAATTCCTACTTGGTAAATTCTTTTGACATAATACACCCCTCCCCTCCCTTTCTACCTCCATTCTACCTTCAGATATCCATCTGGAAAGTTTCTTGTGGATGATACCGGACAAAAATTATTTCTTAGCTCAATTTCATTTGAAATTTTGTGTAAAAATTTTTCCCGTGGAAACCTCCCCTATGGAGGAATTCTCTCGTGAAAAATCCTCCCCTCCCTTTACTAAAAGATACTCTAGACAATTTTAACTCCTTTAAAATTTCCCGCGGACTATTCCCCTTAACATATCGACATGTAAAATTGAGTTGGCAATGAGAAAGTAAGACAAATAATAATAATTCCACTAACCCATAATAATAACCCACTGAATATGTGTTGAAAAAACGAGTGTAACTTGAGTTTGGCTTTGATAAAAACAAAAGATTACAATGAAACACAGTTTACGAATATAAATTCACCTTTTTGGCTTTAACTTACTAAAAAAAAAATTTAATTCTTTTATCCATTGTAAAAATATAAGGTTTTATTATTATTACCATTATTATTATTTATTATTATTATCATTTGGGGAGTTTTCCAGCATTAAAAGTTTTGCAACATAAAGGTAGCTTACGTTGCTTAACTTTTCAAGATATGTTTGATGTCCTAACCTAAATATAAATTTTGGTGATTAAAAGTACATTAAAATATCATTAAATTGAAATAAAGGCGAATTGACAAAGATTAAACGTGTAAAAAAGAATCGACACTCCCCTTGGAAAATACCCCCCATAAGAAATACCCACTCAAAAATACCCCCAGGATAACATCCTCCCCCGAAAATACACCGTGAGCAAATAACCCCTGAAACGACTAACCGTGGATTGTCAGTTTAATATACATATTTTGATGTTTATTCCTTAAAGTCTTCTTTAAGGAATACTTCTTAAATACCTCTTTATTTATCAAAGTAAAAAATTGAAAACATTGAAAATATATTTGTTTACAGTAAAGTGTAAATTATGGTATCGTCTTGAGAAGGCGTGGAGTTGTTAGCCCTACTCGTGTTAATTTTTTTAGTTTTGAGTTTGACACGGCTATTTACTCTAATTTGTGTTTGTTTTGGGTTTAGTTTTATTTATTGATGGTGATTAGTGGTAGCAGTCTTAAGCTTGTAAAATTACTTGAATTTAGTTTTACTGAATTTTGGCTTAATGGAGCTCTTCTCTTCTCTTAGACAAAGCTTATTTTATACAAAAAGTTTTAATAATCAATTTCCGTTCGTTTTCTATTAAGATTAAATATAAAACAAAACTAGCTTTTTTAACTGAAATTAAGAGGCGACATTAAAACTTAAAACGAACAGAAATTACTCCGTATATGAAATGGGTTGTCCCCTCCTCAACGCCTCACTCTTTACTCTAAAGCTTTTAAATTGTTTTAAAAAGTAGAATTGTGGCAAAGAGTCAAACTTTAGCGTAAAGAGCGAGGGATTGCGGAGGGGACAACCGATTGCATATACGGGAGTAATTTTTGCTTCGTTTTAAGTTTTAATGTCGCCTTTTTACTTTTAGTTAAAAACTACTTTTTTTTTATTTAATTTCTGAACGCTTTTGAATTAATGCATGTTTGATTTTGGCTCTCCGCACATAAATTATTAAAACGAAATTTGTATATTAATTCTTTTTTTTTGGCTAATGGCTTTCTCATAGTTTTGATCAGACTATTTTGAGCAATAAGGGGTGGGGAAGGAGGCCTATTTGCCCTCCAATTTTTCGGTTACTTAAAAAGGCAGCTAGAACTCTTAAATTTTTAACGAACGTTTTTATTAGTAAAAAAATATGCGTAATTTAAGAATTAACTTACGTAACAAACTTTATATTCTTATATTTTTAGTATGTATTCGAGGGGGTTTGTACCCTCGTTAATACCTCGCTTTTTACACTAAATCGTAAGTTTTGTCCCAATTCTTTAAGAATGACCCCTGATCAAAAAGGCCGTCGAATAAATAGTTGAAATTACTAAAAATACATTAGTATAAAGAGCGAGGTATTTATCTCCTCCTAGATACCTCGCTTTTTATGCTAAAATATTTTTAGAACCCCTCATATGCGTAATAATCTCTGTTCGTTTTAAGTTTCAATGCTACTCCTTACTTTCAATTGAAAAAAACATTTTCATGTTTATTTTTTTCCCTGTTTTTTTATAGTAATGCTAGAAAATCCTGCGCCCTTTTCATTGAATTTTTCTTCCTCCATGACATATTCCTCCAAGGAAAGATCCTCCCACATAGCCCCCTCCCTCAACCCCACCCCAAACCAAAAAAAACAATCCCCCTGAAAATGTCTGTACACTTCCCAAATAACCATTACTATATGTAAACACTGGTCAAAGTTTGTATCTTGCAGCCCCTCCTCCCAGGGATTGTGGGGGAGTAAGTCATTCCCAAAGACCTATTTATTATGGTTTTCAACTATGCGGAACAAAATGGCTATCTCAAAATTTTAATCCGTTGACTTTGGGAAAAAAAAGAGCGTGGGGGGCCTAGGTGCCCTCCAATTTTTTTTTCACTTGAAAAGGGCACTAGAACTTTTCATTTCTGTTAGAATGAGCCCTCTTGCGACACTCTAGGACCACTTGGTCGATACAATGACCCTTGGGGAAAAGAAAAAAACAAAAAACAAAAACAAATAAACACCCATGAATTTGTCTTCTGGCAAAAAATACAAAATTCCACATTTTTGTGGATAGGAGCTTGAAATTTTTGCTAGGGGGTTTTTCCAATACGCCAAATGCGATGGTGTAATTTTCGTTAGATCCCATGACTTTTAGGGGATGTTTTTCCCTATTTTCCAAAATAATGCAAATTTTCTCAGGCTCGTAACTTTTGATCACAAAGACTAAATTTAATAAAACTTATATATTTAGATCAGCATAAAAAATCCAATTTCTTTTGATGTATCTTTTAGCATCAAAATTCTTTTTTTTAGCATCTTTTTGATGTTATCTTTTGAAAATTCTTAGCATCTTTTGATGTATTTAGCATCAAAAATCCATTTTTTTAGAGTTTCATTTACTATTGAGCCGGGTCACTCCTTACTACAGTTCGTTACCACGAACTGTTTGACTGTCATTCTCATGGGGAAAAAAATCTACATCTTTTGATTTTTCATTAGTCTCGTATTATTTCCTATTTTTCTATATACTCCTTGGGGGTATTTTCCACTGGAGGCTATTTTCCGAGGGAGTATTTTGTGAGTATTTTGTGCTGTAGGAGGAGGTATTGAATTTCAATGATAAAACTAATTAAGTTATGAACATTACTTCATCCTATGTACTTTTATTTTTAATCAAACTTTATGTATTGATTATTTCTAAGGTCTGAAAACATGATTATTTCTAAGGTACCGAACATTATAACTGATTTGTACTCTCAGTTATTCATAGCCTTTTAGTCTCATTTTTCATATCTTGCATTTACGTTTTACATAGAGCTAGAGATTCAAACTTCCCAACTTTTACATCTGGTTTATAGAGGATAAATTGGTAATTGTTCATGCATTTTTCAGGAAGGTTAAGGGCGGTATAAGAGCTAATGTTTTGGGGACACCAACCAAAGTTAGGTTCAAGGCCTTATCCAGATTTTGGACCCCGCAAAATATTTGTCTGACTTGGAAGAACGTAATAAAAATGCATCTGAACAAGTTTTCGGTGCATTTTTAAAAATGTTTTAGTACCCTAACCCCTTAGCAAAAATTCTGTATACGACCTTGCTTGGGCTCCCTTTTTAGTTTTTTTCCCCTCTACCCGAAGAACTAGCAAAAACTTGAGCTATCAGGGCGGGGGGCACGTCTCCTAAAATCCACCTTCGTCTTCAAAAAAGTTTGAGCTAAGCTAACAAAGCAATTATTTATTACTCATTGATATAATAATGACATCTAGATATTTTGACATCAAGATCACCCTAGTTTGATATTAAACGGAATTTAAAGAGAAAAAACTACAACAATTCTTGTATAACTGTTTTACAACTTGCGTCATCTTTTTTGCAGAATACGTTAGATAGTAAAGAGACAGTTTTTCAGACGTTCAAATAGTGAAACAATTATGGTTAGCTTATTAATCGAATTTAGGAATAATAATGCCAATAAATTGACACCTTGAGCTTTATCATTTAATTCAGATGCACAAATACTAGAGTTACTCGTAAAAACTATAAGTTTTAAATTTGTAGCCTAATTGTTTATACAGCTCATGAAGCTTAGCTAATTAGATAATAACAAGAAATTTATCAAGAGAAGTTGATGTAAACAATGCTATTAATTCGACAATATTGAGACTAACACAACTTAACATTAAGCAAAACTAGAAAAAAAATATATCGACCATTTTTATTAATTTGACCATTTGATGAAAAAAAAATGAAAATGACCATTTAACCAAACCGGAATGTTATTAGTTTGACCAAACCAAAAAGCTTTGACCGTTTTATTAATTTCAAAAAGGATAATTTTCAGCGATTTGTCATCCTCTATCTGCAGAACGTGCCCTAGCCATCTCAACCTTTCTTTCATTATTGCCCTAGAAAGCACGATTGAACCTCACTTCTCGTACAACATGCTGTTTGAAATATGGTCTGTCATCCGGGTACCCAAAACAATCCGTAGGCAATTCCTCTGGAAAACATCTAGTAAATCTTCATCCACTTTTCGGAGCACCCATGTTTCAGAGCCATATTTAACCACTGTCATCACTGTACTTTCCAATATTATAATCTTGGTTTACAGACTTATCTTCCTATCCTTACAAACTTTTTTTAACTGTGAAAAAACACCCTCATCCTTGGGTATTCTACTTATAGCATCTTTACTGTTCCCATCGTCTTTACAAATAATACTACCAAGGTAAGTTAAGCTCCCCATCTGATCGATCTTATTGATACCCAGCGTCATCTTTTGAGATTTGCATAAACTAAAGTTGCTTCTACAAAATAAAGAGTATAAAAAACTGATAATTTATTGAAATTTGGCAATGT
This sequence comes from Artemia franciscana, assembly GCF_032884065.1. NCBI lineage: Eukaryota > Metazoa > Arthropoda > Branchiopoda > Anostraca > Artemiidae > Artemia > Artemia franciscana. The sequence goes on from NW_027062903.1 coordinate 55,012, forward strand.
CATTTCAGTTTAATGTAGATCACGGCTAACGCAGCCCCAGTAGCAGTACAGCGTTTGTAGCACAACAGAACGAAATAAACATAAGCTGAACTAATATTGTTGTTCTTATTATAGGCGTAATCACAAATTGAATTGAGGTTCAGTCCGCAAAGATTATTTACCTCCACCCTCCCCCAAAAATAATGGCAATGGAACACCAATAGCCCCTGCAATTTTGGCAAGCCTTGAAAGCAGTGGCGGATCCATGGGTGGAGCCCCCCCCCCTGACGTAGGGGTGGAATTGTGGTTGGGTCCGCTTGCTCTGGTTTGGGAAGAATGTAAATTTTTGTAATTGGTTTTTAATAGTTTAGTTTTTTATAAGTTTTAAATTATAAAGACTGTTTCTTTTTGCAAACAAGTTTTAAACAAGGTTTTAGTTGCTATGTGCGGTCTCAGTTAGATTTTACTGATGACGCATACTGCCAAAAAATATTTAATTAAATTTAGGTTTATCAAGGAAATATGTCCGTTTAATCCTGATGACCCCTCGCGATATTTTAAATTTGGTTACCCAAAGTTTTACGCAAATTCAACTATAGATTTTAAAAGCTATGAACTTGGTATCCTTTTTTTAAGTTGTCCTCTAGGTATATTTTATGCGAATGAAAAGTTTTACCTGTATGCAATATTTTTCATACAATGTATGACATTATCGTAATACTATAATGTATTTGCTTGGCTCTTTAAATATATATAAATGTAATGAAATTTTAATTAAGGCTCTACAGCATTGTGAGTCGAAGGATGTACGTCCTCCCCATGACTCCAAAAAATATTCCCATGTCCCACCGATGGAGTGTGTGCTCTACTTTGGGAATCACTGGCCTATTTTATTTTAATAATTGACAACGAATCGCTGAGTTCATTCTTAGGCATGTATTTGTGAGCTTGTTTCAAGTTTCGGATGGACTTTTCAAATCAGCAAAGAGAAGGTGGATTTTAAGACAATTATAGGAAACTGTTGGGGTAACCCACCTAAAAACTTGCAATCTACCCTCATCTTTAGGATGTATCTACACAAAGAACGTCCTAGCTCTTAGGAAATATTCTTTTACCTGTGTCAAGTCAATCATTCAAGTGCTTCGACGCTGACCCCCGCCCCACACCTCTAAAGAGCAAATTCAGTAGGATTTGCCTTTTGAAGCCCTTTTGAATCTCTTATGTTCTAATATCTGACTAGTGGCGATAATGTAAACTAAATGAAAATAGGAAGAAGACTATATTTTTATTGCGTTTATATATTGTGCATTTATGGTTTTCTCCATAGAGTGGCCATATACAATAAAGTAGAGCTTCTTAAATTTTCTTTTGTTAAAAATTGGTGTCATCGCCAACTGATTTTTTTGCCTTGAGTTAAAATGACCAACAAAAATGGCGGTGGCAAATATATACAAATATTATAGTCATTTCTGGGTAGGTAACGTGATCCACCAGTCTCTTTTGCGTAGAACCCAAGTATCGCTATTTAGGCCATCTGTCAACCTTATGTCTCAAATCAGAGACTATCTGGCAAATTTAAATCAATGTTAGCGCAAAATTCTGGTTTTACTCGACAGAAAGTGGTTTTCATTGGCTGTTACAACATTCTTCGCTGTCCCATTGTCTCTGCATATAAATAGATTGTTAGGTTTACCGACCCTCGAACATGCAACAACCAATTGTCCATGGGAAAAATAATCTGTATTAAGATCTATACCGCATTTTTCTAATGATTGCCCTTGAGCTTTGTTTATGGTAATTGCAAACGCTATTCGAATTGGGAATTGCAATCTTTTAAATTGAAAAGGCAGATCCGTTGGAATCATGGGAATGCGAGGAATAAGAACAGCCTCACCCTCAAAAGGCCCTGTCAAGATTGTTGCCTCTATTACGTTTTCGATTGTTTTTTTTTACGGCAAGTCGCGAGCCATTGCAGAGCTTTGGTGGGTTGATATTTCGTAACAATATTATTGGTACGCCTATTTTTAGTTGTAGCACATGTGGTGGAAACCCAGGCAGATCCAGGGAATTTAAAAATTCAGATGGATAATTAACCGCTTCATTTGGTTCCAGAACTGTGTCGACTGACTTGTAAATTACTTCCTGGTCTCGAATCTTGGTCAAAATAATGTTGTTGATTTCTTGGACGTCTTTATTCTTGGCTGCCAATATCGCTCGTTCACTGAGCCATTTATGATTTTTATAATTGATTAGAATATTCGGAAATACATTTTCAACCAATTCATTTTTGGACGTCACTAAATAACAGAATTCAGCAGGCAGTTGTATACGTCCTGAAATTGAGTCTACTGGGAGCTTTCCGTTTCCAATTGCCAGCAATTGATCTGAAAATATTTCACCAGAGTCATCGTTTTGCAATCGGACACGCATATTTATAATTAATTTTAATGTCTTTACGTTTGCCCATAAATTAAAATTTTTCAGGCAAGCATTCATTTCATCCGCAGGGGTTGATCTAGGTATTATAGGTAATGTTTGCCTGAAATCTCTCGCAAGCAATATTAATGTGCGGCCAAAGGGTTTCGAATTTACTCGCAAATCTCGTAATGATTGTTCCAGAGCCTCGAGCGATTTTTTGTGTGCCATTGCGCACTCGTCCCAAATAATAAGTTTACATTGCTGCAATACTTTACCCATCTTAGATGATTTAGAAATATTGCACGTGGGAGTTTCTGTAGAATGGAAATTCAGAAGCAATTTCAAAGCGGAATGAGCAGTTCTTCCACCAGGCAGCAACGTTGCGGCTATTCCGGACGACACAGTTGCCAACACTATATCATTTCTTGATCGAGTTGATGCCAGAATCAATTTTATCACAAACGTTTTACCAGTGCCTCCCGGCACATCCAAAAAGAACATTTCTCCAACTTTGTTATCTACACAATGCATTATCTTATCATAAATGTCTTTTTGCTCAGACGTTAACTTAGAAATATTATTTTGACCATACGACAATAGATCACTCGTGTTGTAACTTTGTTCACGATTCAATTCTATACATATCGAAACAGCAGCGTTACGATTAGGTAAAGGCTTTCGAAAATCCTGAAGAGATTTGTCTGCCATACATACGCACAAATCTTCAATAATAACTAAAGTGTAGTTATAAATTTCTGATGTAAAATCAAAGGTCATATCTAACGTCTCTGAACGTTTTCGATGGAGTATTATCCTCGGCTATTTTCGACTTACATTTCTCCCATAACTCTGTAGGAGCTGAAGGAGAGCAAGTTGTTAGTATGATTCCAAACAATGCAAGAATTTGACTTGGAGTTGACGTTTCGCATGTGTCATTGATGCAGTTATCCCAGTGTTGGTCATTCTCCAATAAATTCAGAGCTTAACATGCACTACGGTAAGTGTCATGTATAGTATGGTTTACAATTCTCAAATACTCAAAGGACGTCGGACCGGGTACATTCACCAAAAGCAGGCGGAGAAAGAAGCATTCATGTTGATTGGGGTGAATGGTGTAGAGTCTTCCTATCTTGGTATCCTTGAAGATGGTAGGTTGGCCGTCGACTGACTTACCTGTTTTCGACGTTCAAATGATTTCTTTATAGCATTCCACGTGTAATACGAAGGCACTTCCGTATACAGCAGTGTTTTTACAAAAAAATCATTTTGACATAACGAAAAGAAAGCAGTTAACGTTGTATCGGGTGGATTCAGGGCTCTTTGTTGCACTTTGGATTCCAAAAAAAAAACGCGTTGACCATTCTGTAAATGTACCGCTAAGTAAACAACAGCTGGACTTCGTTCATGTATCGGAAAGGAAAGAATTCGCCAAACAGCTTCATTACTGCTTATCTATCTTCCAGCCTGATATTGTACGATTTCATCGATATAACTGATTCCGGACTGCAAGCCAAAAACTGCCATGTCACTGCCTTTGGTGAAGTATTTACATATGTATTTGATTGCCTTTACGGAATTACAGTATTCCACGCTTATGTGTGCAATAAATGTTTTTGACAATAAAGGTGAATATGGAACAACCCACTGATTATCTACTTCGATGGTGGTACCGTTATGCTTCTTTATTATTGCTGTTTTACCGCCATCTTCAGTAGATCTTCTTCTATATAGTAGGTAACCATCATTGCCGGTAATTGTGTTGGGTCCATGTATCATATTTTTTACCACAATATCAAATAAGCCCTTACCGACATTTTCATCAGGTATTTCAGCGGAAATGACATCGTCAAGTTCATTAGAAGTAATTTTATCATGTAGCCAGATTACAATATGCGCTTGTGGCAATCCTCGTTTTTGCCATTCCACTGAATACATCCAGCATCGCACTGACCCAACCACTTTAAGTTTTACTATGTAGTTTATCAGTGATTTCTATGAACCGCCGATTGTCCTTGAAGTAAAAGCTGCTGTATCTCGCCCCAAGATTAATTACATGTAAATGTAATAAATAAATCTGGACGACCATAGAGACGAACATACCCAATAGCATCTTAAGCATATTCATGCATATGACGGGGACTGCCAGCATATGACGAAGGTAAATTTGTTAATCTTCCAACTTTAGTGGTATTACCGTCATTTACAACTGCATCTTGCAAATGAATGTATTGTTCAGTCATTTACAGCTTTACAACTAGTTGGTGGGGGCGCTTTGTAACCCACCCCCCAAGCCCCCCACGCAAGTAAGTCGTTACGCGCCATCTTAGTTACGCACCATTGAAGTTGTGTCCCTATGTGCCACCTGTGAATATGGTTAGATATCTATATATATAAAAATAAGTTTTCTGTGTGTCGAGTGACGTCATGTCATCAGGTCGTCATGTCGTCATGAAGTTAGTTGTCGTCATGTGTGTTATGACGATGACGTCATTAAAGGTATTTAAGAAAATCGTTCAAAGACAATTTTTTAATTGTAAGAAGATTGTGGACGGAAAAATGTTTAATTGTAAAATGACTGAAGAACCTACAATGGCAACAGCCGAGGAAGCTGCTCAAAGATTCTATGCCAAAAAACTTGCAGCTGATACAGAAAGTAAGAAAAGAAAGCGTGCCGAGGAAAAAATAAAAAAAGGAAAAAATCTGAAAAATAAAGGAGAAAAACAAAACTAAAAAAATAAAAATTAAAGTAATAAAAAAACTAAAAAGGTAAAAACTCCAAAAAAAAACTAAAAAGAAAAAGAAAAAAAACTAAAAAAAAAGGTAAAAACCAAAAAAAAAACTAAAAAGAAAAAAAGGGGAATAACACAAAAATTTATTTCATCAAATACCAATTCAAAAACGAATGTATATACAGACCGGAACACCGGGACACAAATGACGACCGGGACACAGGGAATAGGACACCGGGACACAAATGACGACCGGGACACAGGGACACAACTACAACGAGGACGCCGGGGGCACAGGGGGATATATAAATGACGACGGCGACACAGGGAATGTTCGATTAGCAATCACCATCAACAAATCTCAAGGGCAATCATTAGAATCATGAGGTATAGATCTGAATACGGATTGTTTTTCCCATGGACAATTATATGTTTCATGTTCAAGAGTCGGTAAACCTGACAATCTATTTATATGCACAGACAATGGGACAGCAAAGAATGTTGTATATTCGCAAGTTTTACGTAGTTAAAAACATAAATATATATATATATCTATCAATATTCACAGGTGGGACACAGGGACACAACTACAATAGCGCGTAACTAATATGGCGCGTAACGACTTACGCGCGCGGGGGACTTGGGGGGGGGGCGCGAAGCGCCCCCATCAACTAGGTGTTGGGGTGGCGCGAAGTGCCAACCCAACAGCTAGTTTATATATATATGTTTTTAACTGCGTAAAACTTGCGAATATACAACATTCTTCACTGTTCAATTGTCTGTGCATATACAAAGCCTTATATAGTTATAATTACGTCATATGCAAACCCCATTCCACTGAATACATCCAGCATCACACTGACCCAAACACTTTAACTTTTACTATGTAGTTTATCAGTGATTTCTATGAACCGCCGATTGTCCTTGAAGTAAAAGCTACTGTATCTCGTCCAAGATTAATTACATGTAAATGTAATAAATAAATCTGGACGCATATTTTTGCTAAATATCAGTGCGATGCTGGATGCTAGATCCAGCATCGCACTGACCCAAACACTTTAAGTTTTACGATGTAGTTTATCAGTGATTTCAACTTTTGCCGGAAGACACGAGCCATAATGTCATGTCTATGAACCGCCAATTTTCCTTGAAGTAAAAGCTGCTGTATCTCGTCCCAAGATTGATTACATGTAAATGAAATAAATAAATCTGGACGACTATAGAGACGAACATACGCAATAGCATTTTGAGCATATTCATGCTTATGACGGAGACTGCCAGCATATGACGAAGGTAAAATCGTCAATTTTCCAACGCTAGTGGTATTACCGTCATTTACAACTGCATCTTGCAAATGAATGTATTGTTCAGAGCAGAGCTTGGTTCGATTCAGACGGATAAATAGCAAACGTTCTGATTCAATCTTTGCATACGTATTAACAATGTATTGGTAAAACAATTGACGGCATTTTAAAATATAATGTTTGTCATTGGGACGAATTATTAGTCTACAGGAATAATAATTCATCGCACTGCATTTCTTATCCGTTCGCTTGTTAGTGGATGGATCAATCAATTTATTATTAAAGTGATAGCTGTCGGCTCCATCCCAAAAAATGGTATGATATTGTAGGGCCTCGTAGCATCGATAGTTTCAGTAATTCCTACTTACTGAGTGTTTCGCTTATGAAGAATAATATCTCGAGGCAAAAACTGATCACCGACCATAACGATTGCCACCTCGTCGATAGTTGGAGCATTGTATCTACGCACATATTCGCCAGTAGGCGTTTTGTTAGCGGAAATAACAATTTCCTGTTTTTTGCTGTTTTGAACAGGCGCACTAAATCATTGTTTTCGTGGAAAAGATGTTGCAATTGGGAAACGATAGACCTTTCAACGTCGGGAGAAATTTTGCAACTTGCATTCAATTCAGAATTGCTATCACTGATGAAGTACAGCTGTAAAAGTTTATTATTCTCACCTGAGAATGGTAGAAGAGACCCTGCTCTATGATAAATTTGCCCTTTTGCTTAGAAAGTAGGTATAAATTGATCTAGATTTTCTATTTGGGCACCAAACGACGTCATTTGGAAACATGACTTATATTCTCGGATGTTTGATTAAAAACGCTTAGCTTCTGACGTAGTTCCAGTAAGCAAAGTCTGCAAAGGCTCTGGTGTTGCAGCCAGCTAAGGAAGTTTAACTTTTCCTGAGGCGCAACACATTCCCATTGTTTCACCATTAAAGTTCAAGGCCTTGCAATGGGGGCAAATTTTAGACATAGTCCAGATTTGAACACATTTACTAAAGCTATAATCATCGACAGGGCTATACCTGAATGTCAGGCGATAATTTTCAGGTTGCTCTTGTGATTCCTCGGCACGCTTTCTTTTGGCATTATCTCTTTGAGCCTCAAGCCTGTTTTCACGTTGCTCTTGTGATTCCTCGGCACGCTTTCTTTTGGTAATTTCTCTTTGAGCCGCCAGCCTGTTTTCACATTGTTCTTGTGATTCCTCGGCACGATTTTTTGGTAATGTATCTTTAAGCCGCGAGCCTGTTTTCACGTTATTCTTGTGATTCCTCGGCACGATATTTTTTTTGGTAGTTTCTCTTTGAGACGCAAGCCTGTTTTCAAGTTGTTCTTGTGATTCCTCGGCACGCTTTCTTTTCTTACTTTCTCTATTAGCTGCAAGCCTTTTTGCATCAACTCTTGGAGCAGCTTCCTCGGCTGTTTCTTCTGCCATTGTAGGATTTATGCTAAAATTTCTCTTTGAATTAACTCTTTGAGCAGCCTAATCGGCTGTTTCTTCTGACATTGTAGGATTTACAGTAAAATTTCTCTTTGAACCGCTTCCTATCTATCTTATATATATAAAAATAAGTTGTTTGTGTGTTGACTGGCGTCATGCATGTTTGTCGACTGACGTCATTATAAGGATTAGCATTATGCCGTCATAAAGTTGTTTGTCGACAGATGTCATGTTTGTTATGACGTCAAAGGCTTTGTATATGACGTCATAATAAGTATATAAGAAGACCTTTCAAAGAAAATTTTTTAATATAGATCTTAAAATGACAGAAGAACCTACAATGGTAGAAGAAACAGCCGAGGAAGCTGCTCAAAGAGTCTATGCCAAAAGGCTTGCGGCTAATAGAGAAAGTATGAAAAGAAAGCGTGCCGAGGAATCACAAGAACAACGTGAAAACAGGCTTGCGGCTAATAGAGAAAGTATGAAAAGAAAGCGTGCCGAGGAATCACAACAACAGCGTGAAAACAGCCTTTCGTCTCAAAGAGAAATCACCTTAAAAGTTGAATTCAAATAGCAAGAACAAATTCACCTAACCAACATGTTTAAAAGTTAAACAATTGGACAGTATCACAAAAGTTTCAGTTTTGCCAAGGTAATAAAATTCATTTTTGCTAAAAAGACTGCCAACTGTGCTTATGCATTCATCCTTTAACAGAAAAAATCCATGCTATCTTTTGTAATTTTCAAATAAAAATGTGCAATCCTTCTTGGTGTACTTTACTGCACGAAGCTTAGATAACGAGGACAGAAGCGCTAGTGTTTTATTTTGTACAATTTTCTACTAGTTATTAAAATTAAATACCACTATCCTTATGTGCAGATGACTTAGCCCTTTGGACTGAAGGCTCCTCTCCTGAAGCTTGTCGACCCAAGCTCCAGGGAGCAATTGATAAACTGTCAATATGGCTTAATACAAAAAATCTGGTTTTTTCTATCCCAAAGACCACTGGCATGGTTTTTTCTAGGAAAATTGACCTTAGGCAAGATTGTCTCTCAATTAATCTGACTCTATATAAACAACAAATTCATTTTGCCAGGAATGTGAAATTTCTTGGTATGTGGCTGGATAGTAAGTTAAATTGAAATGATCATATCTCTTATCTTTGTGGTGCACTTGAAAAACGACTGAATTTTATGCGTGCTGTTGCTGGGCAAAAGTGGGGAGCTAGCCGAGATGGTCTTCGAAAACTATTCACATCTATAATATATGAAAAGATTGAATATTGTCTCCCTGTCTATTACTCAGCTTCAAAAAAGTTAATTTCTAAAATTGAATCAATAGTTCACCATGGCCTGAGATTAATCACAGGTGCACTAAAAAGTACTCCTATTGCAGCTCTGTTCAATGAGGTTAATATACCTTCTTTAGAAGAAAGATTCTTGAAACTTTCTTCTAATTACTTTATGAAAGTAAATACTAACCAAAACCTCCATGTTCTCAAGGAGTGTCTCATAAATCATTTATTTCTCTATGAAAATAGGAAGACATATAGTAGTCCAGCCATTATCAAGTTGGTCTCCTTGCTGAATGGTATAGGTGTTCCTGAAAACCTAATCTTTTCTTGTCAGACCCAGATATCTCCCCACCCTCCTAATAGCATTGATAATGTTATAGATATAAAAATCCCTGGCATGGATTGTCCTAAGAATAAAATGAATAGTCTAATCCTTCATCAACTTACACTAGCTAAAATGGTTGAATTTTATAATTGGAAAAAGATATTTACTGATGGATTTGTCTCAAATGATGGGAAGGCATCCATAGGCATTTTTTCTGAGTGGAATGGCTCGTCAGTTGGGATTAGAGTTTCAGATGGAATCTCCATTTTCCATGCAGAATGTCTTGCTCTCCAAAAAGCTTTGGATACAGTGCTGGAAGTAGGATCAGGCACATTTGTTATCTTTTCTGACTCTAAAAGTGTTCTTTCTGATCTAAAAAAGAGGCAAGGAAAAGTTATTCCAATTATTGTTCATCTACAGGGAAAGATTCAGAAAATAATGTCTTCTGATGGTCTTCAACTGGAAATGGTCTGGGTTCCTTCTCACATAAGGATTAAGGGAAAGGAAATTGCTGACAGTATTGCAAAACAGGCTATCCACCATCCAATTACTTGGAAGGTTGCTCTCACTGTAAATGAAACTTCAAAGTTAATAACTTCTGCTGCAAGTTCTCTTAGAATTAATAATACATGTATTGCAACAACAAATATTTATGTTTTGTCTTTTGAGGAGCATTATATCCCACATCACCATATCCACCCAAATAGGAAAATTGCAAACTCTATTTTCCGTCTGAGAACTGGTCATGCAATGACAAGATCTCGTCAAGCACTATATCATCTTACAGATAGCAAGTCATGCCTTTTTTTATAGGTGTGTAAATATTGATGAAACAATAGATCACATTCTCTCAGAATGCCCTCGTTTCACAACTGAGATAAATATTCTGATCAGAAAAATTGAATCATTGGGCCTGAAGACGTCCACTCCTCTCGTTTTAGGTTTCACTCGTGTTAGTAAAGATAAGGAGTTAAAAATATTGGAGGCATTGGGAGTTTTTGTGTCTTCAACAAAGATTTTCAACTGGTTGTAATTTCATTTCATTTTTTTTTTCCAGTCACAAGAGTGTGGTGAGAAGAGAAGATGATTTGATTTATTTGATTTGTATGTTCTTTTCGTTTCTATGATTTTAGTTTAATTATTGTTTGGTGACGCAGAGGGCGAAAGCCGAGCGTATTTTCTCTGCAACATACAACAACAACCACTATCCTAATTGCCTTTCTTTTTCATCTATGTTATTTGTCTTCTTGTGATTTCTCGATGACATTCTAAAAGTTAAAATGATATATTTTTCGCTGTTGGGGCAACTCTGAACTTCTCCTTTATGCCTGCAATTCAAATCAAAGAAGAATTGACTTAATTGCAAAAGAAGTTCCTCTGAAGTCATCTGAAAATGAAGCCATCAAATTTTCAGGATGGAAGATTCTGACTCTGATAACTACCTTGAACTGTATGATTCCATTAAAAAAAAGCAAATAGAAGCTGGCTTGTGGACAGGAATACATCTTGGACTTACTGACAGTGTCCATGAAGGAACACTTTTGCATGTAAGCCTGTGTGACAAACATCTGTCTTTTAATCTGAGAAATTATCAGGAGGCTGCATTAAAGTGGATGGTCTCAAAAGAAAGAGGTATGTAAACAGTATAGATATCAATATTTTAGCCTAGTCTACTTGGCTCTCCTGAAAGAAATGCTGATCAAATAATTGTTACTTGATAGTATGCTGGTAAATTGTAGCCAACAGATATTTTAGTACTTTCACTTTATTAAAATTCTGGTTAGTTGACTTCTTGGTATCTTTGAAAGGGTTTAGGTTAGGAAAATGAATCTTTCAGGGATAGGTCTACAGGCTAAAGTATGTCCCAGGAAGGTATTTTAAAGTACCCACCTCCACTTGTTCTCCCTGTAGAGGGCCCTGAAATTTGCCTATATGACAGGTTTATACCTTTTGAAATTTTAACAAAACAACATTTTACCTTAATTTTCAGTTACTAGTTGCTTTTTCCCTGCCTTTAGTTCTGAAAATGCAACTCCTGTTATTTGAGTAGAATTTTGAGCCATATCAATGTTTTTTTACAAAATTTAGGAAATGTATTTGTATATCTTTAAAACCTTATAAAATGGGATTGAAGCTAGGATTGAGTTATGAAGCTGAAAACAATTTTGTTGTACTTCAATTAAGCAGAAGATCTATTTTGCAAGGTTTCACTAATACACATACTGTTAAAGGTCATCAAAGGTCAGGGCCCTCTAGAGAGAGAAGGAGTAGAGGTAGGTACTTCAAAATACCTTCCCAGGACATACTTTAGCCTGTAGACCCATCCCTGGAAGTTTCATTTTCCTAGCCTAAACCCTTTTCAAGATAGCAAGAAGTCAATTAACTAGAATTTTACCAAATTTCTTTTTTAAATTGGATTTTCTGTTGATTGACTTTTCTTCCTGCTGGTTTTTACAAACCTTTCTTGCTTATTTTCCCTTAAATTAATTTCAAGAAAAGAAAAACCTATAGAAAGTTCATTGTCTAGATTTATTTTTAACAAATAGGAAAGATTCAATGATTATAGAAGACCATAAAATATCTGTGAAATGAACTTATTGTTTGCTTTTGCTTATATATTAATGCTAATGCTTGTGTGCTTGCTTGCAGTTGCCTTATTATGCTTTTGTTACAAGTGCTTGGGTCAAATATATGTATTAACTGAATAGTACATCAAAGAAATCATTGCATGGTGTCAGAAGTGGGATCCAAACCCACACCCTCTTTGGAGTCTCAAAACAGTGGAGTCTCCAACACCAAAGCAAGGTGTCACAAACAAAGAGGCGGAGGCCATGGATCCAGCTCAGGCAGAGCAGATTAATCATGGAAGAAGGGCAATGGCAACTTGTTCTGGTTGTCAGGTTAAACCCCTAACAAAGTTGAATTTGTTGAAAAGAAGGGAGATGAAATGAACTTATTGCACTAAAAAAAAAAAAAAAAAAAAAAAAAAAAGCATATCATTCTGGTCGTCAGGTGAAACCCCCAGCAAAGTTGAAGTTGAGCATATACGAAAAAAAAAAACATTGTTGAATCACATGAAGAAAAGAAGGAAGCTGAAATGAACTTATTGTTTGCTATTGCTTGTATATTAATGATAATGCTTGTGTGTTTGCATGCAGTTGCCTTATTGTGCTTTTGTTACAGGTGCTTGGGTCAAATATACATATTAACTGAATAGTACATCAAAGAAATCATTGCAATCTGGTTGGCTAAACATTTTGCTGTTCATATTATCGACTTTAGTAGATTAAAAAATACAATTTGACCTCAGGGAAATTACAACAGAAATAGAAGATATTTGAAGAGGTGAGAACTCCTATTGGGTAAAATTATAGCAGTTCATATTATTGGCTTACCAATAAAGTGAATATACTACTTGATGCCTTTTTAATGTTCTTTACAAATATAATAGTTGCTTCTACCATAAATTCAAATTCAAGCACTTTTTAGCCTAACCTAACTTTATTATAAATAATTTTAGCACCGAGAAAATGTAGCATTATTTTTCTGAAAATGATGGAAAAAGATGGTACTGAGAAAATGTAGTATTATTTTGTGGAAAACAAGCAATAACTGATACTTTATTTGAAAATTTATCATTTTTAAGAGCTCAAAATGTGCTTAAATTTGAATTTTTGGTAGAAGTAATTATTATATTTGTAAAGAACATGAAAAAAGGCATCAAGTGGTATGTTCACTTTATTGGTAAGTCATTTATATGAACTGTCATAATATTTTGAAAATTTGTCATTTTTAAGAATTCAAAAAGTGCTTAAATTTGAATTTAGGGTATAAGCAATTATTATATTTGTAAAGAACATAATAAAAAAAGGCATTGAGTAGTATATTCACTTTATTGGTAAGCCAGTTATATGAACTGCTATAATTTTACCCCCTACTGATGAAAGCAGTAGGCAAAGAGATAGGTACACAAAGTTCAAACACTTCTCTACTAACAATAATTTGTGTGTATGCCTATTGTTTCTTGTTATAATGGATCTGATTTCACTTCTATTTATCTTTCCAACAACTTTGATGAGGGAATCCCTTTCTCTATTTCCTCTATCTGCTTTCACCTCTTTGTGAAATTCTCATAATATCCTGTCAACTGTATCTCTTAATGTCATGAGTATCTCTTTCCTGTTTGAACTGGTCACAACTACTTGTTTGCTGTACTCACTGACTAGAAAATTCTTGACTTGAAAAAGCTGAAGGCTGAACTATCACAGTCAGTTTCAGAGAGGATAAAAGCCTTCTTTGTTAAAAGGATTGTCAGAGGTACAGACTCTTCACTGTTGGCATAAAAACTGAAGCACTTCTTCAAAAGTGGCTTTCCTTGCACTATTGCATGGTGTCCCCTTCTGTTTCTTCGGTGGAGGTAAGTACTATGGTAGATGGCTCCAGTGATTAGATCAGCTAAAGAATGCCACTAAGGAATAGAAAATGCAAACTGGAGGGGGCAGGGATTCTCAAATACTGGTTTGAAATTAAATTATTTGAGACTCATATTATAAGGCACCATTCCTAGGTTGATAAGAAATGGCAAATTGACCAGAAATGATTAACATGACTAGTTCATATAGGCTAGGTCAATTTTCAAAACTGTTTTATGTAAGATGAGGTACTTGACTATTTAAAATCAAGTTTTTAACTTTATTTTGGATTCACCACCATTTATATCATAGGAATCAATAAAAATATATGACCTCTTAATTTTGAGTTTTAACCTCCCTCTCCATCTTTTAGGATGGAAATAGGCATAAGTGCATCAAAAAATGGAAGCCTGAATTCAGATTTGGAGTCAGCATGCTTGATTTGACAGGAAACATTTGTTTTAACTTCATAATATTCATAAACAAAAAAATGATTCCCCCTTTAAGAGCAAATTGGGGACACTTGTGCAAGGGAGATATATGTATATTTTTTTTCTGTAGTGTAATTCAGCTGATTTTTCTAAACATTTTGATGTAAAAAAAAAAAATCTGTTGCAATTTTCCCAAGGTTTGACCATTTTTTCCTGTATCTTTCCTGCACTACTTACGAATAAAGCAATTGTACCACTCAATCCTTTTTTTATGCTATTTCAAACTTACTATTTGATTATAAATCTATTTTTTAAAGACATATAATCCACAAGCATTAATTTATCACAATTAAGTTGGATAAGATACTCAAAGCCATTTTCCATCCAGCACATTTCTTCTGTAAGCCTTTATATTTTTTGACATATAGGTAAAACAGCAGTTTTCAAGTAAAACAGAATAAGAAGAAAACATGACGGATTTGCTTTGAATTTTTTTTAATCAACTTAATCTTGAAATATCAATGTTTGTGAATAATACTACTTTTACAAAAACAAATTTCTAATGAAATAATAAGTTTAAAACAAATGTTG
>NW_027062904.1:0-70455 GCF_032884065.1 Artemia franciscana
AAAAATCTAAAAATCTAAATAAACTAAAAAAGAAAAAAAAAGGAAAAAAATAAAGGAGAAAAACAAAACTAAAAAACGAATGTATATACAGACCGGTACACCGGGATACAAATGACGACCGGGACACAGGGAATATAAATAACGACCGGGACACAGGGACACAACTACAACGGGGACACCGGGGGAAACAGGGGGATATAAATGACGACCGGGACAAAAAAACTAAAAAGAAATAAAAACTAAAAACTAATAAAAAAAACTAAAAAATCTAAAAATCTAAATAAGCTAAAAAAGAAAAAAAAAGGAAAAAAATAAAGGAGAAAAACAAAACTAAAAAACGAATGTATATACAGACCGGGACACCGGGATACAAATGATGACCGGGACCCGGGACACAGGGAATATAAATGACGACCGGGACACAGGGACACAACTACAACGGGGACACCGGGGGAAACAGGGGGATAACCTGACAATCTATTTATATGCAAAGACAATGGGACAGCAAAGAATGTTGTATATTCGCAAGTTTTACGTAGTTAAAACCATATATATATATATATATCTATATTCACAGGTGGGACATAGGGACACAACTACAATGGCGCGTAACTATTATGGCGCGTAACGACTTACGCGCGCGGGGGGGCTTGGGGGGGGCGCGAAGCGCCCCCACCAACTAGGTGTTGGGGTGGCGCGAAGCGCCACCCCAACAGCTAGTATATATATATATATTAACTGCGTAAAACTTGCGAATATACAACATTCTTCGCTGTCCCATTGTCTGTCCATATAAATAGATTGTCAGGTTTACCGACTCTTGAACATGCAACATATAATTGTCCATGGAAAAATAATCCGTATTCAGATCTATACCGCATTTTTCTAACGATTGCCCTTGAGCTTTGTTGATGGTGATTGCTAATCGAACAATCCCTGTGTCCCCATCGTCATTTATATATCCCCCTGTGCCCCCCGGCGTCCCCATTGTAGTTGTGTCCCTGTGTCCCGGTATCCCAGTCTGTAATTTCTCTTTGACTGTCCCGGTCTTCATTTATATTCCCTCTGTCTTGTTGTCACGGTTGTCATTTGTGTCCCGGTGCCCCTGTCTGTAATTTCTCTTTGAGTGTCCCGTTAGTCATTTATATTACCTGTGTCCCGGTCGTCATTTGTGTCCCGGTGTCCCGGTCTGTAGTGTCATCTTGTAATGACGTCAAATTCAAACCCACAAACAAACAAACATACATATATACAACTTATTTATATATATATATATATATATATATATATAGTTTCTTTTTTAGTTTTTTTCTTTTTTAGTTTTTCCTTTTCTTATTTTTTCCTTTTTTAGTTTTTCTTTTTGTTAGTTTCTTCTTTTATTGATTTGTTGTCTTTTTTTTCTTTTTTTAGTTTTTTTCTTTTTTTTCTTTTTAATTTTTTTCTTTTTTAGTTTTTTCTTTTTTTAGTTTTTTCTGTTTTTTAGTTTTTTCTGTTTTTTAGTTTTTTCTTTTAGCTATTTTTAGTTTTGTAGCTTTTTAGCTTTTTTCTTTTTAGTTTTTTCCTTTTTATTTTTTTAGTTTTTTTTTTAGTTTTTTTTTCTTTTTAGGTTTTTCTTTTTTTTAGAAGTCATATGCAAACCCTAAAACATACAAAAACAAACATGCTTTAATTTTTTTTCTTTTTTAATCTTTTTCAAAGTTTTTCAATTTGTCAATGTTCATTCTAACATTGACACTTGGAAAAATCGTTACGTCCCAAGCATGCTAAAGCTCAACAATTTATAATAAACCTCAAAATTTTGGGTATCTGTTTTAAGGTTTTCGAATTACTTTAATCTATTGTCAAAATGTATTGAAATATTTGTGCAATTCTCAGTTCTTATATATATATATATATATATATATATATATATATATATCTATATATATAAAAATAAGTTGTCTGTGGATGGATGGATGGATGGATGTGTCAGGTGACGTCACCTGAAAAAACTGGATCAGGTGACGTCAAAACTGAAAAAACTAAAAAAAGGCAAAAACTACAAAAAAAACTAAAAACTAATAAAAAAAATAAAAAAGCTAAAAAACTAAAAAAACTATAAAGGTAAAAACCAATAAAAAACTAAAAAAAAACTGAAAAAACTAAAAAAGGCAAAAACTACAAAAAAAACTAAAAACTAATAAAAAAAGTAAAAAAGCTAAAAAACTAAAAAAACTAAAAAAAGGTAAAAAACTAAAAAAAATAAAAAATAAAAAAAACTAAAAAAAAGGAAAAAACTGAAAAATAAGCTAAAATAAAGGTAAAAACCAATAAAAAACTAAAAAAAAAAGGAAAAAACTAATAAATGACGACACTCAAAGAGAAAAAAAAGGCAAAAACTACAAAAAAAACTAAAAACTAATAAAAAAGCTAAAAAACTAAAAAAACTAAAAAAAGGCAAAAACTACAAAAAAAACTAAAAACTAATAAAAAAGCTAAAAAACTAAAAAAACTAAAAAAAAGGCAAAAACTACAAAAAAACTAAAAACTAATAAAAAAAATAAAAAAGCTAAAAAACTAAAAAAAACTAAAAAAACTAAAAAAAGGTAAAAAACTAAAAAACTAAAAACAAAAAAAAACTAAAAAAGGTAAAAACTAAAAGAACTAAAAAAAAAAAAAATAAATGACGACACTCAAAGAGAAAGCGACCAGGACAAAAGGAATGTTCGATTAGCAATCAACAAAGCACCGGGACACAGGGAGTATAAATGACGACCCGGGGGAAACAGGGGGATATAAATGACGACCGGGACAAAAAAACTAAAAAGAAAAAAAAACTAAAAACTAATAAAAAAACTAAAAAATCTAAAAATCTAAATAAGCTAAAAAAGAAAAAAAAAGGAAAAAAATACAAATGACGACCGGGACACAGGGAATATAAATGACGACCGGGACACAGGGACACAACTACAACGGGGACACCGGGGGAAACAGGGGGATATAAATGACGACCGGGACAAAAAAACTAAAAAGAAAAAAAAACTAAAAACTAATAAAAAAACTAAAAAATCTAAAAATCTAAATAAGCTAAAAAAGAAAAAAAAAGGAAAAAAATAAAGGAGAAAAACAAAACTAAAAAACGAATGTATATACAGACCGGGACACCGGGATACAAATGACGACCGGGACCCGGGACACAGGGAATATAAATGACGACCGGGACACAGGGACACAACTACAACGGGGACACCGGGGGAAACAGGGGGATGTAAATGACGACCGGGACACCGGGACAGGGAATGGTCGATTAGCAATCACCATCAACAAAGCTCAAGGGCAATCATTAGAATCATGAGGTATAGATCTGAATACAGATTGTTTTCCCATGGACCATTATATGTTGCATGTTCAAGAGTCGGTAAACCTGACAATCTATTTATATGCAAAGACAATGGGACAGCAAAGAATGTTGTATATTCGCAAGTTTTACGTAGTTAAAACCATATATATATATATCTATCTATATTCACAGGTGGGACATAGGGACACAACTACAATGGCGCGTAACTATTATGGCGCGTAACGACTTACGCGCGCGGGGGGGCTTGGGGGGGGCGCGAAGCGCCCCCACCAACTAGGTGTTGGGGTGGCGCGAAGCGCCACCCCAACAGCTAGTATATATATATATATATATATATATATATATATATATATATATATATATATATATATATATCTATATATAAATAAGTTGTCTGTCTGTGGATGTGTCAGGTGACGTCATCTGAAAAAACTGGATCAGGTGACGTCAAAACTGAAAAAACTAAAAAAAGGCAAAAACTACAAAAAAAAACTAAAAACTAATAAAAAAAATAAAAAAGCTAAAAAACTAAAAACTAAAAAAAGGCAAAAACTACAAAAAAAAACTAAAAACTAATAAAAAAGCTAAAAAACTAAAAAAACTAAAAAAAGGCAAAAACTACAAAAAAAACTAAAAACTAATAAAAAAAATAAAAAAGCTAAAAAACTAAAAAAACTAAAAAAACTAAAAAAAGGTAAAAAACTAAAAAAACTAAAAACTAAAAAAAAAACTAAAAAAAAGGAAAAAAACTGAAAAATAAGCTAGAATAAAGGTAAAAACCAATAAAAAACTAAAAAAAAAACTGAAAAAACTAAAAAAAGGCAAAAACTACAAAAAAAAAACTAAAAACTAATAAAAAAAGTAAAAAAGCTAAAAAACTAAAAAAACTAAAAAAAGGTAAAAAACTAAAAAAAATAAAAAATAAAAAAAAAACTAAAAAAAGGAAAAAACTGAAAAATAAGCTAAAATAAAGGTAAAAACCAATAAAAAACTAACAAGAAAAAAAGGAAAAAACTAAAAAAAAATTTCATCTAAAAAACTAAAAAAAACTAAAAAAGGTAAAAACTAAAAGAACTAAAAAAGAAAAAATAAATGACGAAATTCAAAGAGAAAGCGACCAGGACAAAAGGAATGTTCGATTAGCAATCAACAAAGCACCGGGACACAGGGAGTATAAATGACGACCAGGACATAAGTAAAAAAAAAAACTATCTATATATATATAAAAATAAGTTGTCTGTGGATCTGTGGATCGTGGATCAGGTGACTTCACCTGAAAAAACTGGATCAGGTGACGTCAAAACTGAAAAAACTAAAAAAAGGCAAAAACTACAAAAAAAAACTAAAAACTAATAAAAAAAATAAAAAAGCTAAAAAACTAAAAAAAACTAAAAAAAGGCAAAAACTACCAAAAAAACTAAAAACTAATAAAAAAGCTAAAAAACTAAAAAAACTAAAAAAAAAGGCAAAAACTACAAAAAAACCTAAAAACTAATAAAAAAATAAAAAAGCTAAAAAACTAAAAAAACTAAAAAAACTAAAAAAAGGTAAAAAACTAAAAAAAAACTAAAACTAAAAAAAACTAAAAAAAGGAAAAAAACTGAAAAATAAGCTAAAATAAAGGTAAAAACCAATAAAAAACTAAAAAAAACTGAAAAAACTAAAAAAAGGCAAAAACTACAAAAAAACTAAAAACTAATAAAAAAAGTAAAAAAGCTAAAAAACTAAAAAAACTAAAAAAAACTATAAAAACTAAAAAAAGGTAAAAAACTAAAAAAAATAAAAAATAAAAAAAAAACTAAAAAAAAAGGAAAAAACTGAAAAATAAGCTAACATAAAGGTAAAAACCAATAAAAAACTAAAAAGAAAAAAAGGAAAAAACTAAAAAAAAATTTCATCTAAAAAACTAAAAAAAACTAAAAAAGCTAAAAACTAAAAGAACTAAAAAAGAAAAAAATAAATGACGACACTCAAAGAGAAAGCGACCAGGACAAAAGGAATGTTCGATTAGCAATCAACAAAGCACCGGGACACAGGGAGTATAAATGACGACCAGGACATAAGTAAAAAAAAAATTAACAAAACTAAAAAGAAGGTAAAAACTACAAAAAAACTAAAAAGAAAAAAAAACTAAAAACTAATAAAAAAATAAAAAATCTAAAAATCTAAATAAACTAGAAAAGAAAAAAAAGGAAAAAAATAAAGGAGAAAAACAAAACTAAAAAACGAATGTATATACAGACCGGGATACAAATGACGACCGGGACACAGGGAATATAAATGACGACCGGGACACAGGGACACAACTACAACGGGGACACCGGGGAAAACAGAGGGATGTAAATGACGACCGGGACACCGGGACAGGGAATGGTCGATTAGCAATCACCATCAACAAAGCTCAAGGGCAATCATTAGAATCATGAGGTATAGATCTGAATACATATTGTTTTCCCATGGACCATTATATGTTGCATGTTCAAGAGTCGGTAAACCTGACCCATCTATTTATATGCAAAGACAATGGGACAGCAAAGAATGTTGTATATTCGCAAGTTTTACGTAGTTAAAACCATATATATATATATATATATATATATATATATATATATATATATATATATATATATATATATATATATATATATATATATATTCACATATATATATATATATATATTCAAAGGTGGGACATAGGGACACAACTACAATGGCGCGTAACTATTATGGCGCGTAACGACTTACGCGCGCGGGAGGGCTTGGGGGGGGGGCGCTAAGCGCCCCCACCAACTAGGTGTTGTTGGGGGGTGTATATATATATATATATATAGGTGTATATATACACATGCTACACCAACTAGGTGTATATATATATATATATATATATATATATATATACTAGCTTTTGGGGTGGCGCTTCGCGCCACCCCAACACCTAATTGGTGGGGGCGCTTTGCGCCCTCCCCCCCAAGCCCCCCGCGGGTAAGTCGTTACGTGCCATATTAGTTACGCGCCATTGTAGTTGTGTCCCTATGTCCCACCTGTGAATATATATATATATATATATATATTATATATATATATATATATATATATATATATATATATATATATATATATATATATATATATGTATATATGTATATATATATATATATATATATATATATATATATATATATATATATATATATATATATATATATATATATATATATATATATATATATATATATGTATATATATATATATATATATATATATAAATATATATATATATATATATATGTATATATATATATATATATATATATATATATATATATATATATATATATATATATATATATATATATATATATATATAACTACGTAAAACTTGCGAATATACAACATTCTTTGCTGTCCCATTGTCTGTGCATATAAATAGATTGTCAGGTTTAACGACTCTTGAACATGCAACATATAATGGTCCATGGGAAAACAATCCGTATTCAGATCTATACCTCATGATTTTAATGATTGCCCTTGAGCTTTGTTGATGATGATTGCTAATCGACCATTCCCCGAGTAGCCATCATCATTTATATATCCCCCTGTTTACCCCTTTTTTAGTTTTTAGTTTTTTAAGTTTTTTTTCCTTTTTTTAGTTTCTTTATTTTTTTTAGTTTTTCGGCTTTTTTATTTTTTATTAGTTTTTAGTTTTTTTGTAGTTTTTGCCTTTTTTTAGTTTTTTCAGTTTTTTTTAGTTTTTAGTTTTTTACCTTTTTTAGCCTAACCAGGATTTGAACCTGGGACCTTCATTCTCCGTTCTGACACCCTCTCTCACCGAGTGACTACCTCAACACCTAGTTGGTGGGGCGCTTCGTGCCCCCCCCCCCCAAGCCCCCGCGCGCGCGTAAGTCGTTACGCGCCATATTAGTTACGCGCCATTGTAGTTGGGTCCCTGTGTCCCACCTGTGAATATAGATAGATTTATATATGTGTTTCAAACTACGTAAATATTGCGAATATACAACATTCTTGGCTTTCCCATTGTCTGTCCATATACAAAGCCGTATGTACTAATAATGACGTCATATGCAAACGCTCTTTTTACAAACAAACAAACATGCATACACACAACTCGTTTTTATATAGATAGATAGATAGATAGATAGCATCGATGAGTTTCAGCAATTCTTAACAACTGAGCGTTTCGCTTATGAAGAATAATATCTCGAGGTAAAAACTGATCACCGACCATAACGATTGCCACTTCGTCGATAGTCGGAGCATTGTATCTACGCACATGTTGGCCAGGAGGCGTTTTGTCAGCGGAAATAACAATTTTATGAGTATCAGTAGGCATCAAATCGATGGCTGTTTTGAACAGACGCACTAAATTATTATTTTCGTGGAAAAGATGTTGCAATTTTAAAACGATTGTCCTTTCAACGTTGGGAGAAATTTCGCAACGTGCATTCAATTCAGAATTTCTATCACTGATGAAGTACAATTGTAAAAATTTATGATTGTCGCCTGAGAAAGGTAGAAGGGACCCTGCTTTATGATAGATTTGCCCTTTTACTTTGAAAGTAGACATAAATTGATCTGGATTTTCGATTTGGGCTCCAAACGACGTCATTTGGAAACATGAGTTGTATTGTCTGATTTTTGACAAAAAACGCTTAGATTCTGACGTAGTTCCAGTAAGGAAAGTCTTCAATGGCTCTGGTGGTGCAGCCAATAGAGGAAGTTTAACTTTTCCTGAGGCGCAACACATTCCCATTGTTTTACCATTGAATTTCAAGGCCTTGCAATAGGGACAAATTTTAGACATTGTCCCGATTTGAACACATCTACTCAAGCTATAATCATCGACTGGGTTGTACCTGAATGCCAGGCGATAACTTTCAGGTTGCTCTGATTCCTCGGCACGCTTTCTTTTCTTACTTTCTCTATCAGCAGCAAGCCTGATTTCTTGCTGTTCTTGTGATTCCTCGGCACGCTTTCTTTTCTTACTTTCTCTATCAGCAGCAAGCCTGATTTCTTGCTGTTCTTGTGATTCCTCGGCACGCTTTCTTTTCTTACTTTCTCTTTCAGCAGCAAGCCTGATTTCTTGCTGTTCTTGTAATTCCTCGGCACGCCTTCTTTTTTCA
This sequence comes from Artemia franciscana, assembly GCF_032884065.1. NCBI lineage: Eukaryota > Metazoa > Arthropoda > Branchiopoda > Anostraca > Artemiidae > Artemia > Artemia franciscana. Next base: position 8,482 of record NW_027062904.1, read on the forward strand.
CATTCTCTTTTAGCAGCAAGTCTGCTTCCGCGTTGCTCTGGTAGTTCCTCGGCATGCTTTCTGTTCTTTCTTTCTCTATCAGCCTCAAGCCTGTTTCCCTGCTGGTCTTTTGATTCCTCGGCACGCCTTCTTTTTTCACTTTCTCTTCTAGCAGCAAGTCTGCTTTCGCGTTGCTCTGGTAGTTCCTCGGCACGCTTTCTCTTCTGACTTTCTCTATCAGCAGCAAGTTTTTTGGCATAGACTCTTTGAGCATCTTCATCAGTCATTGTAAACTTAAACATTAATAGAATTCTACGCGAACATATGTCTTATATAACTTGAATGACGTCACCTTCAAAGCAAAAATGATGGCAACTAATTTCATGACCGATTTTCGATTTGGGCTCCAAACGACGTCATTTGGAAACATGAGTTGTATTGTCTGATTTTTGACAAAAAACGCTTAGATTCTGACGTAGTTCCAGTAAGGAAAGTCTTCAATGGCTCTGGTGGTGCAGCCAATAGAGGAAGTTTAACTTTTCCTGAGGCGCAACACATTCCCATTGTTTCACCATTGAATTTCAAGGCCTTGCAATAGGGACAAATTTTAGACATTGTCCCGATTTGAACACATCTACTCAAGCTATAATCATCGACTGGGTTGTACCTAAATGCCAGGCGATAACTTTCAGGTTGCTCTGATTCCTCGGCACGCTTTCTTTTCTTACTTTCTCTATCAGCAGCAAACCTGATTTCTTGCTGTTCTTGTGATTCCTCGGCACGCTTTCTTTTCTTACTTTCTCTATCAACAGCAAGCGTGATTTCTTGCTGTTCTTGTGATTCCTCGGCACGCTTTCGTTTCTTACTTTCTCTATCAGCAGCAAGCCTGATTTCTTGCTGTTCTTGTAATTCCTCGGCACGCCTTCTTTATTCACATTCTCTTTTAGCAGCAAGTCTGCTTCCGCGTTGCTCTGGTAGTTCCTCGGCATGCTTTCTGTTCTTTCTTTCTCTATCAGCCTCAAGCCTGTTTCCCTGCTGGTCTTTTGATTCCTCGGCACGCCTTCTTTTTTCACTTTCTCTTTTAGCAGCAAGTCTGCTTTCGCGTTGCTCTGGTAGTTCCTCGGCACGCTTTCTTTTCTGACTTTCTCTATCAGCAGCAAGTTTTTTGGCATAGACTCTTTGAGCATCTTCATCAGTCATTGTAAACTTAAACATTAATAGAATTCTACGCGACAAAAAAAAACTAAACTATTAAAAAACTATTAAACTATTAAAAAAAAAATTAAACTACAAAAAAACTAAAAACTAATAAAAAATAAAAAAGCCGAAAAACTAAAAAAACTAAAGATGTTCAAGAGTCGGTAAACCTGACAATCTATTTATATGCACAGACAATGGGACAGCAAAGAATGTTGTATATTCGCAAGTTTTACGTAGTTAAACTTTTTACGTAACTAATATGGCACGTAACGACTTACCCGCGGGGGGCTTGGGGGGGAGGGCGCAAAGCGCCCCCACCAATTAGGTGTTGGGGTGGCGCGAAGCGCCACCCCAAAAGCTAGTATATATATATATATATATATATATATATATATATATATATATACACCTAGTTGGTGTAGCATGTGTATATATACACCTATATATATATATATATATATATATATATATATATATATATATACACCCCCCAACAACACCTAGTTGGTGGGGGCGCTTAGCGCCCCCCCCAAGCCCTCCCGCGCGCGTAAGTCGTTACGCGCCATAATAGTTACGCGCCATTGTAGTTGTGTCCCTATGTCCCACCTGTGAATATATATATATATATATATATATGTGAATATATATATATATATATATATATATATATATATATATATATATATATATATATATATATATATATATATATATATATATATATATATATATATATATATATATATATATATATATATATATGGTTTTAACTACGTAAAACTTGCGAATATACAACATTCTTTGCTGTCCCATTGTCTTTGCATATAAATAGATGGGTCAGGTTTACCGACTCTTGAACATGCAACATATAATGGTCCATGGGAAAACAATATGTATTCAGATCTATACCTCATGATTCTAATGATTGCCCTTGAGCTTTGTTGATGGTGATTGCTAATCGACCATTCCCTGTCCCGGTGTCCCGGTCGTCATTTACATCCCTCTGTTTCCCCCGGTGTCCCCGTTGTAGTTGTGTCCCTGTGTCCCGGTCGTCATTTATATTCCCTGTGTCCCGGTCGTCATTTGTATCCCGGTCTGTATATACATTCGTTTTTTAGTTTTGTTTTTCTCCTTTATTTTTTTCCTTTTTTTTTCTTTTTTAGTTTATTTAGATTTTTAGATTTTTTATTTTTTTATTAGTTTTTAGTTTTTTTTTTCTTTTTAGTTTTTTTGTAGTTTTTACCTTCTTTTTAGTTTTGTTAATTTTTTTTTTTACTTATGTCCTGGTCGTCATTTATACTCCCTGTGTCCCGGTGCTTTGTTGATTGCTAATCGAACATTCCTTTTGTCCTGGTCGCTTTCTCTTTGAGTGTCGTCATTTATTTTTTTCTTTTTTAGTTCTTTTAGTTTTTAGCTTTTTTAGTTTTTTTTAGTTTTTTAGATGAAATTTTTTTTTAGTTTTTTCCTTTTTTTCTTTTTAGTTTTTTATTGGTTTTTACCTTTATGTTAGCTTATTTTTCAGTTTTTTCCTTTTTTTAGTTTTTTTTTATTTTTTATTTTTTTTAGTTTTTTACCTTTTTTTAGTTTTTATAGTTTTTTTTTAGTTTTTTTAGTTTTTTAGCTTTTTTACTTTTTTTATTAGTTTTTAGTTTTTTTGTAGTTTTTGCCTTTTTTTAGTTTTTTCAGTTTTTTTTAGTTTTTTATTGGTTTTTACCTTTATTTTAGCTTATTTTTCAGTTTTTTCCTTTTTTTTAGTTTTTAGTTTTTTTTTAGTTTTTTACCTTTTTTTAGTTTTTTTAGTTTTTTTAGTTTTTTAGCTTTTTTATTTTTTTATTAGTTTTTAGGTTTTTTTGTAGTTTTTGCCTTTTTTTTTAGTTTTTTTAGTTTTTTAGCTTTTTTATTAGTTTTTAGTTTTTTTGGTAGTTTTTGCCTTTTTTTAGTTTTTTTTAGTTTTTTAGCTTTTTTATTTTTTTTATTAGTTTTTAGTTTTTTTTTGTAGTTTTTGCCTTTTTTTAGTTTTTTCAGTTTTGACGTCACCTGATCCAGTTTTTTCAGGTGAAGTCACCTGATCCACGATCCACAGATCCACAGACAACTTATTTTTATATATATATAGATAGTTTTTTTTTTTACTTATGTCCTGGTCGTCATTTATACTCCCTGTGTCCCGGTGCTTTGTTGATTGCTAATCGAACATTCCTTTTGTCCTGGTCGATTTCTCTTTGAATTTCGTCATTTATTTTTTCTTTTTTAGTTCTTTTAGTTTTTACCTTTTTTAGTTTTTTTTAGTTTTTTAGATGAAATTTTTTTTTAGTTTTTTCCTTTTTTTCTTGTTAGTTTTTTATTGGTTTTTACCTTTATTTTAGCTTATTTTTCAGTTTTTTCCTTTTTTTAGTTTTTTTTTTATTTTTTATTTTTTTTTAGTTTTTTACCTTTTTTTAGTTTTTTTAGTTTTTTAGCTTTTTTACTTTTTTTATTAGTTTTTAGTTTTTTTTTTTGTAGTTTTTGCCTTTTTTTAGTTTTTTCAGTTTTTTTTTTAGTTTTTTATTGGTTTTTACCTTTATTCTAGCTTATTTTTCAGTTTTTTCCTTTTTTTTAGTTTTTTTTTAGTTTTTAGTTTTTTTAGTTTTTTACCTTTTTTTAGTTTTTTTAGTTTTTTTAGTTTTTTAGCTTTTTTATTTTTTTATTAGTTTTTAGTTTTTTTTGTAGTTTTTGCCTTTTTTTAGTTTTTTTAGTTTTTTAGCTTTTTTATTAGTTTTTAGTTTTTTTTTTGTAGTTTTTGCCTTTTTTTAGTTTTTTTAGTTTTTTAGCTTTTTTATTTTTTTTATTAGTTTTTAGTTTTTTTTGTAGTTTTTGCCTTTTTTTAGTTTTTTCAGTTTTGACGTCACCTGATCCAGTTTTTTCAGATGACGTCACCTGACACATCCACAGACAGACAACTTATTTATATATAGATATATATATATATATATATATATATATATATATATATATATATATATATATATATATATATATATATATATATATATATATATATATATATATATATATATATATATGTATATATTCTAGCTGTTGGGGTGGCGCTTCGCGCCACCCCAACACCTAGTTGGTGGGGGCGCTTCGCGCCCCCCCCAAGCCCCCCCGCGCGCGTAAGTCGTTACGCGCCATAATAGTTACGCGCCATTGTAGTTGTGTCCCTATGTCCCACCTGTGAATATAGAAATATATATATATATATGGTTTTAACTACGTAAAACTTGCGAATATACAACATTCTTTGCTGTCCAATTGTCTTTGCATATAAATAGATTGTCAGGTTATCCCCCTGTTTCCCCCGGGGTCCCCGTTGTAGTTGTGTCCCTGTGTCCCGGTCGTCATTTATATTCCCTGTGTCCCGGGTCCCGGTCATCATTTGTATCCCGGTGTCCCGGTCTGTATATACATTCGTTTTTTAGTTTTGTTTTTCTCCTTTATTTTTTTCCTTTTTTTTCTTTTTTAGCTTATTTAGATTTTTAGATTTTTTAGTTTTTTTATTAGTTTTTAGTTTTTATTTCTTTTTAGTTTTTTTGTCCCGGTCGTCATTTATATCCCCCTGTTTCCCCCGGTGTCCCCGTTGTAGTTGTGTCCCTGTGTCCCGGTCGTTATTTATTTTTTAGTTTTTTACCTTTTTTTAGTTTTTTTAGTTTTTTAGCTTTTTTATTTTTTTTATTAGTTTTTAGTTTTTTTGTAGTTTTTGCCTTTTTTTTAGTTTTTTTAGTTTTTTAGCTTTTTTATTAGTTTTTAGTTTTTTTTGTAGTTTTTGCCTTTTTTTAGTTTTTTTAGTTTTTTAGCTTTTTTATTTTTTTTATTAGTTTTTAGTTTTTTTTGTAGTTTTTGCCTTTTTTTAGTTTTTTCAGTTTTGACGTCACCTGATCCAGTTTTTTCAGGTGACGTCACCTGATCCACGATCCACATATCCACAGACAACTTATTTTTATATATATAGATAGTTTTTTTTTTTTTTACTTATGTCCTGGTCGTTATTTATACTCCCTGTGTCCCGGTGCTTTGTTGATTGCTAATCGAACATTCCTTTTGTCCTGGTCGCTTTCTCTTTGAGTGTCGTCATTTATTAGTTTTTTCCTTTTTTTTTTAGTTTTTTATTGGTTTTTACCTTTATTTTAGCTTATTTTTCAGTTTTTTCCTTTTTTTTAGTTTTTTTATTTTTTATTTTTTTTAGTTTTTTACCTTTTTTTAGTTTTTTTAGTTTTTTAGCTTTTTTACTTTTTTTTATTAGTTTTTAGTTTTTTTTGTAGTTTTTGCCTTTTTTTAGTTTTTTCAGTTTTTTTTTAGTTTTTTATTGGTTTTTACCTTTATAGTTTTTTTAGTTTTTTAGCTTTTTTATTTTTTTTATTAGTTTTTAGTTTTTTTGTAGTTTTTGCCTTTTTTTAGTTTTTTCAGTTTTGACGTCACCTAATCCAGTTTTTTTCAGGTGACGTCACCTGACACATCCATCCACACATCCACAGACAGACAACTTATTTTTATATATATAGATATATATATACATACATATATATATATATATATATATATATATATATATATATATATATATATATATATATATATATATATACTAGCTGTTGGGGTAGCGCTTCGCGCCACCCCAACACCTAGTTGGTGGGGGCGCTTCAAGCCCCCCCAAGCCCCCGCGCGCGCGTAAGTCGTTACGCGCCATAATAGTTACGCGCCAATGTAGTTGTGTCCCTATGTCCCACCTGTGAATATATATATATATATATATATATATATATATATATATATATATATATATATATATATATATATATATATATATATATATATATATATATATGGTTTTAACTACGTAAAACTTGCGAATATACAACATTCTTTGCTGTCCCATTGTCTTTGCATATAAATAGATTGTCAGGTTTACCGACTCTTGAACATGCAACATATAATGGTCCATGGGAAAACAATCTGTATTCAGATCTATACCTCATGATTCTAATGATTGCCCTTGAGCTTTATTGATGGTGATTGCTAATCGACCATTCCCTGTCCCGGTGTCCCGGTCGTCATTTATATCCCCCTGTTTCCCCCGGTGTCCCCGTTGTAGTTGTGTCCCTGTGTCCCGGTCGTCATTTATATTCCCTGTGTCCCGGTCGTCATTTGTATCACGGTGTCCCGGTCTGTATATACATTCGTGTTTTAGTTTTGTTTTTCTCCTTTATTTTTTTCCTTTTTTCTTCTTTTTTAGTTTATTTAGATTTTTAGATTTTTTAGTTTTTTTTATTAGTTTTTAGTTTTTTTTCTTTTTAGTTTTTTTGTAGTTTTTACCTTCTTTTTAGTTTTGTTAGTTTTTTTTTTACTTATGTCCTGGTCGTCATTTATACTCCCTGTGTCCCGGTGCTTTGTTGATTGCTAATCGAACATTTCTTTTGTCCTGGTCGCTTTCTCTTTGAGTGTCGTCATTTATTTTTTTCTTGTTTAGTTCTTTTAGTTTTTACCTTTTTTAGTTTTTTTTAGTTTTTTAGATGAAATTTTTTTTTAGTTTTTTCCTTTTTTTCTTTTTAGTTTTTTATTGGTTTTTACCTTTATTTTAGCTTATTTTTCAGTTTTTTCCTTTTTTTATTTTTTTTATTTTTTATTTTTTTTTAGTTTTTTACCTTTTTTTAGTTTTTTTAGTTTTTTTAGTTTTTTAGCTTTTTTACTTTTTTTATTAGTTTTTAGTTTTTTTTTGTAGTTTTTGCCTTTTTTTAAGTTTTGTTTTTCTCCTTTATTTTCTCCTTTACTCCCTGTGTCCCGGTGCTTTGTTGATTGCTAATCGAACATTCCTTTTGTCCTGGTCGCTTTCTCTTTGAGTGTCGTCATTTATTTTTTTCTTTTTTAGTTCTTTTAGTTTTTACCTTTTTTAGTTTTTTTTTAGTTTTTTAGATGAAAATTTTTTTAAGTTTTGAATGCCAGGCGATAACTTTCAGATTGCTCTGATTCCTCGGCACGCTTTCTTTTCTTACTTTCTCTATCAGCCTCAAGCCTGTTTCCCTGCTGTTCTTTTGATTCCTCGGCACGCCTTCTTTTTTTACTTTCTCTTTCAGAAGCAAGTCTGGTTTCGCGTTGCTCTGGTAGTTCCTCGACACGCCTTCGTTGACGTAAATTGCACATTCTTAATCTGGCCATTTCTCTTTGAACCGCAAGCCTGGTTTTGCTTTTTGGTAACATTCTACCTTTTTCAATTTTTCAGTGTTCATTCTAACATTTATGTTAGAAAAAAATTTTACGTACCAAGCATGCAAACACTCGACAATTTATAATAAAACTCAAAATTATAAATATCTGTTATACGGTTTTCGAATTACTTTAATCTATTGTCAAAATATATAGAAATATTTATGCAATTACCAGTTTCTACATTTTTAGTTTCAGTTTGCTTTTCAGTTTAGTTTCATTTTTATATATATTTAAGATATAATCTGGCGTAACGGACAGACAACTTATTTTTATATATATATATATATATATATATATATATATATATATATATATATATATATATATATATATATATATATATATATATATATATATATATATATATATATATATATATATATATATATATATATATATATATATATATATATATATTATATATATGTATATAAGGAGTCTGATGATAACTACCGTAGACTACCCGTTTTAAGTAACAAGAGACTTTGCACTGAAGTTAATGCCAATTTCTCCTATTTACAAGATAACGTTTATTGCCTGAATAGGACTAAAATACTGCCGAGAAAAGTCTGAGATAGGCCATCGCTGAGAGCCATTCATGCAACCCTCCAGTTTCAGAACCCTTACTTCTGCATGCGGAGTATTCGTCCATAAACATACTTCTATTCTAGAAAAGGTCATTATGTACATGAATTCCAAGTTTTGTATCACCAAGTTGATTTTTTTGAGGCCTGAATGAATTATGTTTAATTTTGCAAAATCGTTCACCATATTGTGAAGGAGAGTAGTATTATCTTGTGTTGGAAGGGGAAGAAGGACCTCAGACGTTTCAAAAAGCGTGTTGTAAGACAAAAAATTACAAGATGTCTGTTAGACACTCCTTGGAAAAATATGAACAGATTTACTCGCAAGCCTCACTTTGTCATAAGGAAAATATTCGGACTAAATGTGTAGAATTGTTGCTGAAATAGTTACAACTCCTCTGTCATTGTAGGTCCATTTTGATTGTAAGATAAATATTGGATTTGTGTACCCACTTGTGTCGAAGTAAGAGAACAAGCGCTAAGACTGAACAGGGTCTGAAAGATATCCTTAAAAATGTGAACTTATAACATGAAGATTCAATTTAGGTATTTCAAAAAAAGTTTTGACCCTAGTAAGTTTGAATATCAAGAAAATTTTAGAATATCTAGCAAAAATAGCTAAAAGTGGATAAATGATTGGATAGATTTATCAACAATTAACTCAACAATACATTTAAACTACAAAAAACAAATGAGTTATCAAATGACTCCTGCAAGGCTCTATGGCTAGGAATGTAGGGCTGCAAAGCCTGCAACTTTTCTCAGATTTAGGTTTAGCTCTTCAAGGACTCTTCAAGCCTTTCAGTTTTCAGTAAAGCACACTTCAATCTATTTCAATCTCAGAGTAGTGCTTGAAACAGTTAAGGTTCTTTTCTAGTATAGCCCTGCACTGAGTATGGTGTAACATGGAAAAAACTAATATATTTTATTTTCAAACATAAGTGAATATTAAAGCTTACAACAAATAGAAACATACCGTATAAATAAGGAAATGTGCCATTACCCCAACCCCTCTCTTTACGCTGCAGTAACTATATGTTTCATATAATTGTACCAAAATAAAATGGGGCACAGCTGTAATAGATCAAACACTCAGGAAGACACTAAAAACGATATAGAGCACAAATAACTAAAATAAAATTTGCAGAAGTTACAATGACAAATCAGTCAAGCCTTTTCTCTTTTCAGCTGATTTTTGATTTAGAGACTTTCTGCATTTTTTTTATGTTTTCGGAGTACTCCATTAGCCGAGGATACCGTGGGTATGAAACCGGGCACAGATTTAGAGTCTAAATCTAATATCACTTGAAGTTTAGTAGCATAGGGGATTTGAAGATATCTCTCGAGGAACAGCGTATTATCTAGCTCTATAAAGTTTCCCTTCAGACACATTACATTTTCATTGTTTGCTTTCGTTCAATTCATCTTTTGTCTTTTTATCTTATTTTGGTTTGGTTTTTAACCTTTGTCTACGCAAAGATTCGAATACTAGCAAAGTAATAAGAACAATGAATATCAATATATTAAAGACACTTCTTGCAACTTAATATAAAAAAAATAGCTTAAGATGATACTGGGTATAAAGTGATCAGGATTGGGATATATAGAAAAAACACACTGACATCTAAATTAAATATATCCTCGCTGTTGCGTCAAAAAGTCATATCTGACATTTCAAAACTCTGAAATTATTACTAAAAATAGTTTATCAATCTGAATCCAAAAATCAAATTACTTTAGGAGTGTAAAAATATCCGATACTACCTTGAGACGTAAGAGTGTCAAAACTGCCCATTTGGTTAACATTCACTAGGTGCATATTTTGTGATTGTGTCAGTAGAGTTAACAATATTTAAATTTGGAGTTGAACCTCTATTTAGTTCTTTCATTCTATGTGGTAAAGGCCATGTAGCTTTTGCCCAATAATTTCCAGCAAATGTATCCAACTTTCTTTCACAACTGTTATCTTGGGGCTCTTCCATTTCATTTGATCTAACTTCTTTCATTTCAACCGAATTTTCTGATGTTTTTCTTTTTTGACGCAAAACTAAGAACAATATAAAAACAATAAGAATAATGAACATTAAAATAAAAAATACCAAAACGGGAATCAGGATTGCTGTTATCGAAGATAAATCATTGCACTCATGATACTTTGTGGTTGTTGCTGCAGTTGTTGCCTCTGAGCTGCTGGATTGACCTGTGGAAAAATTCATGTTATAATGCTCTTGTTTTAAGTTTATTGCTGACGCTGTAGCGTCTGAAGACCTAAATTTCGGTACAAACTTTAAACTCCAACAATTTTGCTTTAGTAGACTAATTATCAGTCAAGCTTAATTAATTGAAAAAATATATGCTAGTCAAATTCTTTAATCAAATTATAAAAATATTTTCATATCGTAGAAGTCAACTGACGCGTGTTTTGGAAAAAATTATTTCTTAATTTAGGATTCATGATATCTATAAGTGGGATTGTCAGTGCTTTTCTTGGATTTTGAAATGGAACTGATTAATGTATCAAACAGCTCATGGTAACGAACTGCATTAAGGAGCAACCCGGCTCAATACTAACCGAAACCCTAAAAAACGGAATTTTGATACCAAGAAATACAATAAGAGAATTACATTTTTATGCTAATTTTAAATATATAAGTTTCATCAAGTTTAGTCTGACCCATCAAAAGTTACGAGCCTAAGAAAATTTGCCTTATTTTAGAAAATAGGGCAAAATACCTCCTAAAAGTCATAAAATATTAACGAAAATCACACCATCAGATTCAGCATATCAGAGAAACCAATTTTAGAAGTTTCAAGCTCCTATCTATGAAAATGTGGAATTTTGTATTTTTTGCCAGAAGGCAGATCACGAAAGCATGTTTATTTGTTTGTTTTTTTGTTTTCCCCAGGGGTGATCATATCGACCCAGTGGTCCTAAAGTGTTACCAAAGAGCTCATTCTAACCTAAATAGAAGGTTCTAGTGCCCTTTTACGTGACCAAAAAATCGGAGGCCACTTAGGCCCCCTCCCACGTTCATTTTTTTCTCTAAGTCGCTGGATCAAAATTTTGAGATAGACATCTTGTTCAGCAGAATTAAAAAATAAGAAATATGTCTTTGGGGCTGACGTACTCCCCCACAGTCACAAGGAAGGGGCTGCAAATTACAAACTTTGACCAGTGTTTACATACAGTAATGGTTATTGGGAAGTGTACAGACGTTTTCAGGGTGTTTCTTTGGTTATTGGGAAGGGGCTACATGGAAGGCTCTTCCACTGAGGACTTTGTCATGGGGGAAGTGAAATTCCTTGAATGGTGCGCAGGATTCTCTAGCATTATTTAAAAACAAAACAATACAAAAAAAATTATGCAAAAAAAAATTGCGCAATCCTTGGGAGACTTGGTGCAATCCTGGGCCCATCTTGGTCACAACACAAATTTTAGTACTTGGAAATGCTCTTCTATCAACAAGAGTTGAAATCCTACACACACAGTCCCAAGCCTATTATCTTCGACACATTATACTATTCATGTCGACAAATATTATGCTACCACAGGGAGGCAACCCATAGTATATACATTAGCTAAGAATAAGTTTTTCAGTCGGAAAAGGCCAGTCGAAACAGACAAAGCCCAGAAGAATTAGCCGTTAATTAGAACCCCGTGCGACTACTGTGTCGTTGAATAAGTTATAAATTCCTCGAGGGGCACCACTCCTCAAGCAGGAACAGAACTGACCGCAAGGATCCCAGTCATACAAATACCCCGAAAAGGTGGTATTTGCATTATACCGTTGTCCGTAATTTAGATCATATGCCCTGCTGCAGTTGCCCTCTTAAAGAGCATCCTCTCACGACAGTGTTCTGCATCACCATGCAATTTAACCCGCTACTTGGAGAAGGTTTGTAACTCATTTTACGTGTGGACACGCCGGTGGCCCTGTTGAGTGTACATTTGAGGAGCCTTCTTCCATCTTCAAATGTATTTATGGCCCCAAGTGGGGGTGCCCAAGTTTCTATTATGGGCCCCCAGGACAAGGTCCCCCTTGGTCCGTACCTCCTGTGGAGGTGCCCTACATATCTGTAGGGAGTTCTCCTATCGCCACCTTTGAGCACGCTGAGTAGTCTAGTGGAGGGTCCTTCTTTCTCAAAACTAAAAGCTAAGTACCTCAAAATTATCAGACATTACTAAGAATAACAGATGCAATTTGACCATATGCATCCTATTTTTCTCAACACTACAAGCTAAGTGCCTCAAAATCGTCTAATATTCATAAGAACACGAATTTTTAGTGCAAATACTAAAATCCATCAAACTAAATGTATAGTACATTTTTAGGGTCAATGTAAATTTTTTTTGGGGAGGTGTTTTCTATTGTTTGGATACGTCTTTATACGCAAAGTAACACACAAGTTAGATGCATATGGGGGAGGAGGGAAAGACGATTTTCCTAGCAAAAAGGTGTTGAAATATGCTCAGATAGGAACCACCCCGCTTTTAAAAAGAAATGAATATAATTGTTTGGGTAAGGTATTTTTTTTCGTCAAATACCACTTTGGATTTAGGGTAAGCCATTTAAAACATCACGAAGTTTACAGCTCTTTTATTAGAAACTAGCTGTTGGGGTGGCGCTTCACGCCACCCCAACACTTAGTTGGCGGGGGTGCTTCGCCCCCCCCAAGCCCCACCGCGCCCGTAAGTCGTTACGCACCATATTAGTTACGCGCCATTGTAGTTGTGTCCCTGTGTACCACCTTTGAATAGAGATGGATTTATATATGTGTTTTGAACTGCATAAAACTTGCAAATATACAACATTCTTGGCTTTCCCATTGTCTGTGCATATACAAAGCCTTATGTACTTATAATGACGTCATATACAAACGCTCTTTTCAAAAACAAACAAACATGCATACACACAACTCGTTTTTATATAGATAGATAGATACAATACAAATTAACTGCGTAAAACTTGCGAATATACAACATTCTTCGCTGTCCAATTGTCGCTGCATATAAATAGATTGTCAGGTTTACCGACCCTCGAACATGCGACGTACAATTGTCCATGGGAAAAACAATCAGTAATAAGATCTATACGACATTTTTCTAATGATTGACCTTGAGCTTTGTTGATGGCGATTGCAAATGGTAATCGAATTGGGAATTGCAATCTTTAAAATTGAAAAGGCAGATTCGTTGGAATCATGGGAACGCGGTTTTAGTTTTTTTTAGTTTTTAGCTTTTAGCTTTTTTAGTTTTTTTTTATCAGTTTTTAGTTTATTTTATGGTTTTTTCCTTTTTTTAGTTTTTTTTTAGTTTTATACCTTTTTTTAGTTTTTTTAGTTTTAAAGCTTTTTTAGATTTTTATTTTTTTTCTCTTTAGTTTTTTTTGTAGTTTTTACCTTCTTTAGATTTTTGCTTCTTTTGTATTAATGCTAAAGCCAAGGTTCGAACCTGGAACCTCTTGAACCTAGAACCTGGAACATAACGCCTTATCAACTCAGCTACATCGGCTTGAATACATTCGTTTTTGAATTGGTATATGATGAAATAATTCAGACGTCATATTATATGATGAAAAAATTTTTTAGTTTTTTTCCTTTTTTTCTTTTTGTTTTTTTATTGGTTTTTACCTTTTTTTTAGCTTTTTTAAGTTTTTTTCGTTTTTTCTTTTTAGTTTTTTTTTGTAGTTTTTATCTTTTTTAGTTTTTTTTATTTTTATTAATATTTTTTAGTTTTCTTTTTCTCTTTTATTTTTCAGTTTTTTCCTTTTTTTTAGTTTTTTCTTTTTTAGTTTTCGTTTTTTTTTAGTTTTTTACCTTTTTTTTGGTTTTTTTAGTTTTTTAGCTCTTTTAGTTTTTTTTATTAGTTTTTAGTTTTTTTTTTAGTTTTTGCCTTTCTTTAGTTTTTTCAGTTTTTTTAGTTTTTAGTTTTTTACCTTTTTTAAGTTTTTTTTTAGTTTTTTAGCTTTTTTAGTTTTGTTCTTTTTAGTTTTCTTTTGTAGTTTTACCTTTTTTAGTTTTTTTTCTTCTTTTGTATTAGTGTGAAATAATTCAGACGTCATATGCGGACAAACACGACGTCACCGGCGTCTCCGTTGTAGTTGTGTCCCTGTGTCCCGGTCGTCATTTATATTCCCTGTGTCTCGGTCGTCATTTGTATCCCGGTGTTCCGGTCTGCATATACATTCGTTTTTTTAGTTTTGTTTTTCTCCTTTATTTTTCATTTTTTTCCTTTTTTATTTTTTTTTCTTTTTTAGTTTTTTTTTTAGTTTTTTTAGCTTTTTTAGTTTTTTTATTAGTTTTTATTTTTTTTTTCTTTTGTTTTTTTTGTAATTTTTACCTTTTATTAGTTTTTTTAGTTTTTTTTACTTATGTCCTGGTCGTCATTTACACTCCCTGTGTCCCGGTCGTCATTTGTGTCCCGATGCTTTGTTGATGGTGATTACTAATCGAACATTCCTTTTTCCCGGTCGCTTTCTCTTTGAGTGTCGTCATTTATATTCCCTATGTGCCGGTGTCCCGGTCGTCATTTGTGTCCCGATGTCCCGGTCTGTAATTTCGTCAGTTGAAAACATGACGTCGGCCGACACAGAAACATGACGTCACCTGATCCACAGACAGACAGACAGACAACTTATTTTTATATATATAGAAGATAGATGTGCCGGTGTCCTGGTCGTCATTTGTGTCCCAATGTAATTTCGTAATTTCGTCAGTCAAAAACATGACGTCAGCCGACACAGAAACATGACGTCACCTGATCCACAGATCCACACACAGACATTTTATTTATATATATATATATATATATATATATATATATATATATATATATATATATATATATATATATATATATATATATATATATATATATATATTTATATTCACATGTGGGACATGGAGACACAACTACAATGGCGCGTAACGACTTACGCGCGCGGGGGGGGGGGCTTGGGGGGTTGCGAGGCGCCCCCACCAACTAGGTGTTGGCTAGTCTTCTATAACTTCTAGTTGGCTAGCCAGCTAGTCTTCTATAATAACTAAAGTGTAGTTATAAGTTTCTGATGTAAAATCAAAAGTCATATCTGACGTCTCTAACCGTTTTCGATTGAGTATATCTTCGGACATTTTCGATTTATATTTTCCCCATAACTCTGTAGGAGCTGAAGGAGAGCAAGTTGTTAGAATGATTTCAAACAATGCACGAATTTGACTTGGAGTTGACGTTTCGCAAGCGTCATTGATGCAGTTATTCTAGTGTTGGCCATTCTCCAATAAATTCAGAGCTCGGCATGGACTACGGTAAGTCTCATGTATAGTACCGTTTACAGTTCTCAAATACTCAAAAGACGTCGGACCGGGTGCATCACCAAAAGCAGGCGTAGAAAGAAGCATTCATGTTGATTGGGGTGAACGATGTAGAGTCTACCTATCGTAGTATCTTTGAAGATGGTAGGTTTGCCGTCGACTGACTTACCCTGTTTTCGATGTTCAAATACTTTGCTTTTAGTATTCCACGTGTAATACGAAGGCACTTCAGCATATAGCAGATTTTTTTCAAAAGAATCATTTTTGCATAGCAAAAAGAAAGCAGTTAAATTTGTATCCTGTGGATTCAGGACTCTTTGTTGCACGTTGGATTCCGAAAAATAAACACGGTGACCATTCTGTAAATGTACCAATAAGTGAACAACATCTGGACTTCGTTCATGTATCGGAAATGAAAGAATTCACCAAACAGCTTCTTTACTGCTTATGTATCTTCCAGCCTGATATTGTACTATTTCGTCAATATCTTTGATTTCGGACTGCAAGCCAAAAACTGCCATGTTACTGCCTTTGTTGACGTATTTACATATGTATTTGATTGCCTTTACGGAGTTACAGTATTCAACGTTTATGTGTGCATTAAATGTTTTTGATAATAATGGGGAATATGGAACAACACACTGGTTATCTACTTCGATGGTGGTACCTTTACGTTTCTTTATTATTGCTGTTTTACCGCCATCTTCAGTAGATCTTCTTCTATATTGTGGGTAACCATCATTGCCAGTAATTGTGTTGGGTACTAAAAGACGAGGATAAAAGCCGATTGTCCTTGAATTAAAAGCTACTGTATCTCGTCCCAAGATTGATTACATGTAAATGCAATATATACATCTCGACGACCATAGAGACGAACAAACGCAATAGCATCTTGAGCATATTCATGCATATGACGGGGACTGCCAGCATATGACGAAGGTAAAACCGTTAATCTTCCAACGTTTGTGTTGTTACCGTCATGTACAACTCCATCTCTCAAATGAATGTATTGTTCAGAGCGGAGCTTGGTGTGATTCAGACGGATAAATAGCAAACGTTCTGATCCAATTTTTGCTTACATATCAACGACGTATTGGTGAAACAATTGACGACATTTAAAAATATAATTGTCTTCATCCTCCCGAATCATTAGTCTATAGGAATAATAATGCATTGCACTGCATTTCTTATTCATTTCTTTGCTAGTGGCTGGATTTATCAATTTAATATTAAAGTGATAGCCGTCGGCTCCATCCGAAAAAATGATAGGATATTGTAGGACATCGTAGCATCGATGAGTTTCAGCAATTCTTACCAACTGAGCGTTTCGCTTATGAAGAATAATATCTCGAGGTAAAAACTGATCACCGACCATAACAATTGCCACTTCGTCGATAGTTGGAGCATTGTATTTACGAACATGTTGGCCAGGAGGCGTTTTGTCAGCGGAAATAACAATTTTATGCGTATCAGTAGGCATCAAATCAATGGCTGTTTTGAACACACGCACTGAATTATTATTTTCGTGGAAAAAATGTTGCAATTGGGAAACGATTGTCCTTTTAACGTCGGGAGAAATTTCGCAACGTGCATTCAATTCAGAATTTCTATCACTGATGAAGAACAAATGTAAAAATCTATGATTCTCGTCTGAGAATGGTAGTAGGGACCCTGCTCTATGATAAATTTGACCTTTTACTTTGAAAGTAGGCATAAATTGACCTGAAAATTCGATTTGGGCACCAAACGACATCATTTGGAAACATGAGTTACATTTTTTGATCTGTGATGAAAAACGCTTAGATTCTGACCTAGTTCCAGTAAGCAAAGTCTTCAATGGCTCTGGTGGTGCAGACAGTAGAGGAAGTTTAACTTTTCTTGAGGCGCCACACATTCCCATTGTTTCACCATTAAATTTCAAGGCCTTGCAATAGGGGAAAATTTTAGACATAGTCCCGATTTGAACTGATCTACTCAAGCTATAATCATCGACTGGGGTGTACCTGAATGCTATGCGAAAATTTTCAGGTTGCTCTTGTGATTCCTTGGCACGCTTTCTTTGGTGATTTCTCTTTGAGACGCAAGCCTAATTTCACGCTGTGGTTGTGATTCCTCGGCACGCTTTCTTTTCTTACTTTCTCTATCAGCCGCAAGCCTGTTTTCTTGCTGTTCTTGTGAATCCCCGGCAGGCTTTTTTTCTTACTTTCTCTATCAGCAGCAAGTTTTTTAGCATAGACTCTTTGAGCAGCTTCCTCGGCTGTTGCCATTGTAGCTTCTTCAGTCATTTTACAATTAAACATTTTTTCGTGAACGAATGTCTTAAACACCTTTAATGACGTCATCGTCAAAACAAACATGACGACAACTAACTTCACGACCTCATGACATGCTGATATGACGTCCCTCGACAGACAAACATACAACTTATTTTTATATATATACCACCTAGTTGGTGGAGGCGCTTCGCGTCATACCCCACCCCCAAGCCCCCCCGCGGGCGCAAGTCGTTACGCGCCATATTAGTTACGTGCCATTGTAGTTGTGTCCCTGTGTCCCGCCTGTGAATATAGATCAATATATATATATATATATATGTATATATATATATATATATATATATATATATATATATATATATATATATATATATATATATATATATATATATATGCTAATTTCATGACGTCAGCCGAAACATGACGGCGAACATATGTCTTATATAACTTGAATGACGTCACCTTCAAAGCAAAAATGACGGCAACTAATTTCATGACGTCAGCCGAAACATGACGTCACCTGATCCACACATCCACAGACAGACAACTTATTTTTATATAGATAGATAGATAGATATATATATATATATATATATATATATATATATATATATATATCTATATTCACAGGTGGGACATAGGGACACAACTACAATGGCGCGTAACTATTATGGCGCTTAACGACTTACGCGCGCGGGGGGGCTTGGGGGGGCGCAAAGCGCCCCAACCAATAGTTTTGTTAATTTTTTTTTACTTATGTCCTGGTCGTCATTTATACTCCCTGTGTCCCGGTGCTTTGTTGATTGCTAATCGAACATTCCTTTTGTCCTGGTCGCTTTCTCTTTGAGTGTCGTCATTTATTTTTTTCTTTTTTAGTTCTTTTAGTTTTTACCTTTTTTAGTTTTTTTTAGTTTTTTAGATGAAATTTTTTTTTAGTTTTTTCCTTTTTTTCTTTTTAGTTTTTTATTGGTTTTTACCTTTATTTTAGCTTATTTTTCAGTTTTTTCCTTTTTTTTTATTTTTTTTATTTTTTATTTTTTTTAGTTTTTTACCTTTTCTTAGTTTTTTTAGTTTTTTTAGTTTTTTAGTTTTTTAGCTTTTTTACTTTTTTTTATTAGTTTTTAGTTTTTTTGTAGTTTTTGCCTTTTTTTAGTTTTTTCAGTTTTTTTTTTTAGTTTTTTATTGGTTTTTACCTTTATTTTAGCTTATTTTTCAGTTTTTTCCTTTTTTTTAGTTTTTTTTTTTAGTTTTTAGTTTTTTTAGTTTTTTACCTTTTTTTAGTTTTTTTAGTTTTTTTAGTTTTTTAGCTTTTTTATTTTTTTTATTAGTTTTTAGTTTTTTTTGTAGTTTTTGCCTTTTTTTTAGTTTTTTTAGTTTTTTAGCTTTTTTATTAGTTTTTAGTTTTTTTTGTAGTTTTTGCCTTTTTTTAGTTTTTTTAGTTTTTTAGCTTTTTTATTTTTTTAATTAGTTTTTAGTTTTTTTTTGTAGTTTTAGCCTTTTTTTAGTTTTTTCAGTTTTTACGTCACCTGATCCAGTTTTTTCAGGTGACGTCACCTGATCCACGATCCACAGATCCACAGACAACTTATTTTTATATATATATAGATTTTTTTTTTTTACTTATGTCCTGGTCGTCATTTATACTCCCTGTGTCGCGGTGCTTTGTTGATTGCTAATCGAACATTCCTTTTGTCCTGGTCGCTTTCTCTTTGAGTGTCGTCATTTATTTTTTTCTTTTTTAGTTCTTTTAGTTTTTACCTTTTTTAGTTTTTTTAGTTTTTTAGATGAAATTTTTTTTAGTTTTTTCCTTTTTTTCTTTTTAGTTTTTTATTGGTTTTTACCTTTATTTTAGCTTATTTTTCAGTTTTTTCCTTTTTTTTAGTTTTTTTTTATTTTTTATCTTTTTTAGTTTTTTACCTTTTTTTAGTTGTTTTAGTTTTTTAGTTTTTTAGCTTTTTTACTTTTTTTATTAGTTTTTAGTTTTTTTGTAGTTTTTGCCTTTTTTTAGTTTTTTCAGTTTTTTTTTAGTTTTTTATTGGTTTTTACCTTTATTTTAGCTTATTTTTCAGTTTTTTCCTTTTTTTTAGTTTTTTTTAGTTTTTAGTTTTTTTTAGTTTTTTACCTTTTTTAGTTTTTTTTAGTTTTTTTAGTTTTTTAGCTTTTTTATTTTTTTTATTAGTTTTTAGTTTTTTTTGTAGTTGTTGCCTTTTTTTAGTTTTTTTAGTTTTTTAGCTTTTTTATTAGTTTTTAGTTTTTTTTTGTAGTTTTTGCCTTTTTTTAGTTTTTTTAGTTTTTTAGCCTTTTTATTTTTTTATTAGTTTTTAGTTTTTTTTGTAGTTTTTGCCTTTTTTTAGTTTTTTCAGTTTTGACGTCACCTGATCCAGTTTTTTCAGGTGACGTCACCTGACACATCCATCCACAGACAACTTATTTTTATATATATAGATATATATATATATATATATATATAGATATATATATATATATATATATATATATATATATATATATATATATATATATATATATACTAGCTGTTGGGGTGGCGCTTCGCGCCACCCCAACACCTAGTTGGTGGGGGCGCTTCGCCCCCCCCCCAAGCCCCCCCGCGCGCGTAAGTCGTTACGCGCCATAATAGTTACGCGCCATTGTAGTTGTGTCCCTATGTCCCACCTGTGAATATAGAAATATATATATATATATGGTTTTAACTACGTAAAACTTGCGAATATACAACATTCTTTGCTGTCCCATTGTCTTTGCATATAAATAGATTGTCAGGTTATCCCCCTGTTTCCCCCGGTGTCCCCGTTGTAGTTGTGTCCCTGTGTCCCGGTCGTCATTTATATTCCCTGTGTCCCGGGTCCCGGTCATCATTTGTATCCCGGTGTCCCGGTCTGTATATACATTCGTTTTTTAGTTTTGTTTTTCTCCTTTATTTTTTTCCTTTTTTTTTTCTTTTTTAGCTTATTTAGATTTTTAGATTTTTTAGTTTTTTTTATTAGTTTTTAGTTTTTATTTCTTTTTAGTTTTTTTTTGTCCCGGTCGTCATTTATATCCCCCTTTTTCCCCCGGTGTCCCCGTTGTAGTTGTGTCCCTGTGTCCCGGTCGTTATTTATTTTTTAGTTTTTTACCTTTTTTTAGTTTTTTTAGTTTTTTAGCTTTTTTATTTTTTTATTAGTTTTTAGTTTTTTTGTAGTTTTTGCCTTTTTTTTAGTTTTTTTAGTTTTTTAGCTTTTTTATTAGTTTTTAGTTTTTTTTTGTAGTTTTTGCCTTTTTTTAGTTTTTTTAGTTTTTTAGCTTTTTTATTTTTTTTATTAGTTTTTAGTTTTTTTTTGTAGTTTTTGCCTTTTTTTAGTTTTTTCAGTTTTGACGTCACCTGATCCAGTTTTTTCAGGTGACGTCACCTGATCCACGATCCACAGATCCACAGACAACTTATTTTTATATATATAGATAGTTTTTTTTTTTTTTTACTTATGTCCTGGTCGTCATTTATACTCCCTGTGTCCCGGTGCTTTGTTGATTGCTAATCGAACATTCCTTTTGTCCTGGTCGCTTTCTCTTTGAGTGTCGTCATT
The DNA here is from genome assembly GCF_032884065.1 of Artemia franciscana. NCBI lineage: Eukaryota > Metazoa > Arthropoda > Branchiopoda > Anostraca > Artemiidae > Artemia > Artemia franciscana. The sequence goes on from NW_027062904.1 coordinate 29,656, forward strand.
TATTAGTTTTTTCCTTTTTTTTTTTAGTTTTTTATTGGTTTTTACCTTTATTTTAGCTTATTTTTCAGTTTTTTCCTTTTTTTTAGTTTTTTTTTTTATTTTTTATTTTTTTTAGTTTTTTACCTTTTTTTAGTTTTTTTAGTTTTTTTAGTTTTTTAGCTTTTTTACTTTTTTTATTAGTTTTTAGTTTTTTTTTGTAGTTTTTGCCTTTTTTTAGTTTTTTCAGTTTTTTTTTAGTTTTTTATTGGTTTTTACCTTTATAGTTTTTTTAGTTTTTTAGCTTTTTTATTTTTTTTTATTAGTTTTTAGTTTTTTTGTAGTTTTTGCCTTTTTTAGTTTTTTCAGTTTTGACGTCACCTAATCCAGTTTTTTCAGGTGACGTCACCTGACACATCCATCCACACATCCACAGACAGACAACTTATTTTTATATATATACTAGCTGTTGGGGTGGCGCTTCGCGCCACCCCAACACCTAGTTGGTGGGGGCGCTTCGCGCCCCCCCCAAGCCCCCCCGCGCGCGTAAGTCGTTACGCGCCATAATAGTTACGCGCCATTGTAGTTGTGTCCCTATGTCCCACCTGTGAATATAGATAGATATATATATATGGTTTTAACTACGTAAAACTTGCGAATATACAACATTCTTTGCTGTCCCATTGTCTTTGCATATAAATAGATTGTCAGGTTTACCGACTCTTGAACATGCAACATATAATGGTCCATGGGAAAACAATCTGTATTCAGATCTATACCTCATGATTCTAATGATTGCCCTTGAGCTTTGTTGATGGTTATTGCTAATCGACCATTCCATGTCCCGGTGTCCCGGTCGTCATTTACATCCCCCTGTTTCCCCCGGTGTCCCCGTTGTAGTTGTGTCCCGGTCGTCATTTATATTCCCTGTGTCCCGGTCGTCATTTGTATCCCGGTGTCCCGGTCTGTATATACATTCGTTTTTTAGTTTTGTTTTTCTCCTTTATTTTTTTCCTTTTTTTTCTTTTTTAGCTTATTTAGATTTTTAGATTTTTTAGTTTTTTTATTAGTTTTTAGTTTGTTTTTTTCTTTTTAGTTTTTTTGTCCCGGTCGTCATTTATATCCCCCTGTTTCCCCCGGTGTCCCCGTTGTAGTTGTGTCCCTGTGTCCCGGTTTTTAGTTCTTTTAGTTTTTACCTTTTTTAGTTTTTTTTTAGTTTTTTAGATGAAAATTTTTTTTAGTTTTTTCCTTTTTTCTTTTTAGTTTTTTATTGGTTTTTACCTTTATGTTAGCTTATTTTTCAGTTTTTTCCTTTTTTTTAGTTTTTTTTTATTTTTTTTTTTAGTTTTTTACCATTTTTTAGTTTTTTTAGTTTTTTCAGTTTTTTTTAGTTTTTTAGCTTTTTTACTTTTTTTATTAGTTTTTAGTTTTTTTGTAGTTTTTGCCTTTTTTAGTTTTTTCAGTTTTTTTTTAGTTTTTTATTGGTTTTTACCTTTTTTTTAGCTTATTTTTCAGTTTTTTCCTTTTGTTTAGTTGTTTTTAGTTTTTAGTTTTTTTAGTTTTTTACCTTTTTTTTAGTTTTTTTAGTTTTTTAGCTTTTTTATTTTTTTTTATTAGTTTTTAGTTTTTTTTGCAGTTTTTGCCTTTTTTTTAGTTTTTTTAGTTTTTTAGCTTTTTTATTAGTTTTTAGTTTTTTTTGTAGTTTTTGCCTTTTTTTAGTTTTTTTAGTTTTTTAGCTTTTTTATTTTTTTTATTAGTTTTTAGTTTTTTTTGTAGTTTTTGCCTTTTTTTAGTTTTTTCAGTTTTGACGTCACCTGATCCAGTTTTTTCAGGTGACGTCACCTGATCCACGATCCACAGACAACTTATTTTTATATATATAGATAGTTTTTTTTTTTACTTATGTCCTGGTCGTCATTTATACTCCCTGTGTCCCTGTGCTTTGTTGATTGCTAATCGAACATTCCTTTTGTCCTGGTCGCTTTCTCTTTGAGTGTCGTCATTTATTAGTTTTTTCCTTTTTTTTTTTTAGTTTTTTATTGGTTTTTACCTTTATTTTAGCTTATTTTTCAGTTTTTTCCTTTTTTTTAGTTTTTTTTTATTTTTTATTTTTTTTAGTTTTTTACCTTTTTTTAGTTTTTTTTTAGTTTTTTTAGTTTTTTAGCTTTTTTACTTTTTTTATTAGTTTTTAGTTTTTTTTTGTAGTTTTTGCCTTTTTTTAGTTTTTTCAGTTTTTTTTTTAGTTTTTTATTGGTTTTTACCTTTATAGTTTTTTTAGTTTTTTAGCTTTTTTATTTTTTTTATTAGTTTTTAGTTTTTTTTGTAGTTTTTGCCTTTTTTTAGTTTTTTCAGTTTTGGCGTCACCTGATCCAGTTTTTTCAGGTGACGTCACCTGACACATCCATCCACACATCCACAGACAGACAGACAACTTATTTTTATATAGATAGATATATATATATATATATAGATAGAAGATAGATAGATATAGACGTTAGTTTACAAACATGACGTCAGTCGACACACAAACATGACGTCAGTAGACAGACACACAGACAAACAACTTATTTATATATATATATATATATATATATATATATATATATATATATATATATATATATATATATATATATATATATATATATATATATATATATATATATATATATATATATATATATATATATATATATATATATATATATATATATATATATATATATATATATATATATATATATACATATATATATAGATAGATAAATTATTCTTTAGATGACGATTTTAATACTGCGACTGTTTTCTACAATTTTAAGAAAGCATTTGACATATTAAGTTTTAATCAAGCTTTAGCTGAACAATGAACCGAAACGTAAAAACTTCGTAGAACTTACTTTGCGCCTCCACTAAAATCCTAGCTTTGTCACTTCCTGCATGATTATTGGCAACACATTCATACAATCCATATGCTTCTTTATTGTAGTTGTCAATTGTTATTGTTGAAATGGTTAATCTTTGACTGAAAGTTTCTCCAGCATCAAAAAAAGTTTCCTATAAAAATGGACTGTGATACTTGCAAATCCTTTATGAACAGAAACTACCATATTCAGCCACTAAAAATACACGACCACTGTTTGTTTGGATGATGAGACATGTTAACAATAAGTGCAAACTTCGAGGGCCTTATGGGCTAGAACCAAGAATTGCTGCTTCCAGAAACTCAGTCAGCAAAAGCATACTTGAAAATTACCAAAAAATATCTATTTTTGTATGCTGGGACTGAATTTACTTCAAATTGCAAGGTTTAATCTCCGGACAATGAAAATTGCACCCATGCTGCCAACAACTTTTTTATTCACTTCAACCTTCCAAAATCAGAACACATCATATATAAACAAGAATAAACATTATTTCTCAAAAGTTAATCTCCCTCCCCCTCCAAATACAGGAAGACAGCTTCAATCGTAACTTTTGGGAACGAATAACAGATGAAACTAGCTTGTGTTTGATAAGCAAATATAATACCGTAATCAATAATGTTTAAAGCAGGGGTTTTCAACCAAATTAAGTGAAAAAAAAACTGCCTGAATATATCAATTGTCATACAATTTATGATGTCAGTACAAAAGTGTATGTTTTTGCTCTCTATATGCATATAAATGTGACGTCATTCACACAAAATGTCAATCGAAAAATGCACGTCCCTCTAAACAAAGTAAAATAAGATCTCTAAAGCAATACAATGGAAATATGGGAGGGCAATTAAAACGGGTGGTTTGGTTTTCCAGCTAGCATCAGCCCAATAAACGATTCATTTATGGAATGATAAAATCCTCTTTGAGGGGATACTTTAATCTCACATTTAGCAGGAGAAAAATTAAATGAAAAAACTATAGAAAAGTACAAAGCTTTTATCTTTGTACTTTGGCCTTAATATGCATTTAAGAAAAAGCACAGATAAGCCTCTCCCCCTTCCCTTAATTCAGAACATTATTGCGCATCCACTTTTTGTAAGCCCGAAATGAACATTATGGTAGCCCTGCCTTTTTGCAAAAAGTTCTTCAAGAAATTATAGATGTCATTACAAAACTAGAAAATTAAGAACAGGAATGCTAATTCACGACAATGTAATGGGGAGGGAGCAGGAATAATTTTTATTTTTTATGAAGATGCCAGAAATGATATATTTCAAATTCTTAGAAGGGGGTTACTTTTTGTTTTTCTTCAATAGGACAACCAAAATTGTTATTTTCCCAAAATGTAAGGAGTAACTGAACCCCTGACCCTCTCAAATTGTCATCCTTGATGAAGAGAAATTGAATTAGGGGATATCATGAAACGGAATCAAAAACCAGGAACCACTTCTCCAAACAGAAATTCATCATCACCCCACTCCTCAAATAAACTTCTATTTGAAATCTAATAATACCAAAAAAAATAACAATAATAATAAAAAAAATATGGCACTTATCTCATCGGTCAATTAGCAAATGGGACAAGAATATTTCACTTAGTGATATTTTTCCAAAAACATTTTCTTGAGCTTTCACAAGGAAATGGTAAGAGTCGAAGCCCGTAGACAATAGCAAAAGCCTCAATAACAAAATAATTATACCAGTAATAACGAAGATATAGTCTTGCTTATCAAAAATTTCGCGGTAATGGAGTGCAGTAAGAAGCGACCCGGCTCACTAGTAACCGAAACTCTAAAAAACGAAATTTTTACACCAATAGTTACATCTAAAGAATTGTAATTTTATGTTGATATTAATGATACAAGTTCCATCAAGTTTAGTGTTGGTTGTCAAAAGTTGCTTTTTTCACTAACATTTTTTATTTACGAAACAAATAATTGAAGAAAAAACGGGTTTAATTTTTTTAAATAAAGCAGTGACAACAAAATAAAATAAAAACTGCACTTTAACTAACAAAAAATAAAAATACTCCGAATATTTCGGCCCCAAGCCTTTAAGAAATTATTTACATTTTTTATTGTTTTAAAAAGTAGAGTTGCGAGTGAAAGTAGAAGTTACGAGCAGGGCATTGAAGAGGGGACAAACCCTTTCATATACGGAATAGTTTATGTTCATTTTAAGTTTTGATGTCACTCCTTTTTTTTCAGTTGATAAAATTGTTCTTTTATTTAAACCAAAAGAAGCAACCTTAGAGGGGGATGGGGCTAAAAGTCTCTCTTTGAAATCGTGGTAGTTCCAAGTTTTTTGTACACATCGCAAAAAAAATGTTGGATGCGTCATCAGCCAAAATATGGCTTTAAATACTAATCAAGTCCTAACATTTTTTTCTCAATGTATCAAACAGTTCGTGGTAACGCTCCGTAAGTAAGGAGCGACCCGGCGCAATAGTAACCACAACTCTATAAAACGGAATTCTGATACCAATAGTTAAATCCAAAGAATTTTTTTAATGCTGATTTTAAATATATAAGTATCATCAAGTTTAGTCTTACCCATCAAAAGTTACGAGCCTGAGAATAGTTGCCTTATTTTAGAAAACAGGGGGAAACACACCATAAAAGTAATAGAATCTCAACGAAAATCACACCATCAGATTCAGCATATCAAATAATCCTTGCGTAAAAGTTTCAAGTTCCTATCCACAAAAATTTGGAATTTTGTGTTTTTGCCAAAAGACAGATCATGGATGCGTATTTATTTGTTTGCTTTTTTCCAGGGGTAATGGTTTCGACTCAATGGTCCTATAATGTCGTAAGGTTTCATTCTAACGGAAATTAAAAGTTCTAGTGCCCATTTTAAGTGACAAAAAAATGGAGGGTCCCCAATCCCCCTCCCACGCACATTTCCCCCTTGAAGTCACAGGATAAAAATTTTGAAACAGCCATTCTTTCTATGGAAGAATTTATCATGAGGGAAGAGAATTAAAAAAAAAAAAAAACAATGAGAAAATAAATAAAAAAAAATCACCTGGAAATAACGAGTGGCATTAAAACATGAAACAATCATAAAATACTATATACTGTGGTAGTGCCTCTTCTTTGCAATACCTTGCTCTTTACGCTAAAACATTTTTAGCAATTTCAACTATTTATTGTATGGCCTATGTGATTCAGGGGTCATTCTTAAGGATTTGAGATAAAATTCAAGCTTTAGTTTAGGGAGCGAGGTATTGACAAGGGGGCGAACCCCATCATATACGTAATAAAAATACACAAATATTGTAGTTTGTTACGTATGTTAATTCGTAAGGTACGTATGTTTATTACTAATACAAACGTTGGCACAAAAATAAAAATATATATTTGCACTTTTAAGCAACCGAAAATTAGAGGGTAACTAGGCCTCCTCCTTCACCTTTTTTTTTTATCAAAATCGTCTGATCAAAACTATGAGAAAGCCATTTAGCAAAAAAATAAATTAATTATCCAATTTCGCTTTAATTATTCATGTGCGGTGAGCCAAAATCTAAACATGCATTAATTCAAAACCGTTCAGAAATTAAATAAAAAAAAACAACAAGTTTTTTCAACTGAAAGTAAGGGGCGACATTAAAACTCAAAACATACAGAAATTATTCCTTATATGAAAGGGGTTGTACCCTCGTCGAGGCTCACTTTTTGCGCTGAAGTTTTTATTTTTTTAAAAGTAGAGTTATGACAGAGTCAAAACTTTAGAGTAAAGAGCGGGGTGTTGAGGAGCGGACAGCCCCTTTTATGTACGGAATAATTTCTGTTCGTTTTAAGTTTTAATGTCGCTTGTTACTTGCAGCTAAAAATACTTGTTTTTTTATTTAATGCAAGTAAAAAGACAGCTTACATTAAAAAAAATTTCAGGATAGAAACTATTCAACTTTGATCTTTAATTTGTGCCATTTTTTTTTTAACTAATTAATATTGACCGTGTTTTGTTTTGAGTTTATCTGGTCTGCTTAGATTTCTAGTACATCTCCATAGGTACGATAACCAGCAAAGAAAAAGAAAAAAACTGAAATTCTTTCTTTGTCAACACAATCTGCTCAAAAGGGTTTAATGCCAAGTTTTTTTTGTCAAATGTTTGACAAGGGTATAATAAATGATAAAACTCACTTTTAACTAAGCATTAGCAATTCATCTTATTTTAACTAACTTCATCTTATTTTGTTAGTTTTTTCAAAATTTATATTTGAAGATCACCGTGTAAGAAATAGAAAAGTCTGAAATAGAAAGAGTCCTATAATATAAACAGTATTTTTTTTCAACTAGGCTAGTCATTTTCAAGTAAAATAACGTTTTGCTCTTTGTATGCACCTAGGATTTTCTAGTGGAATCAAGCAGTAACGGAATCAAAACAGAATTATGATAGCAATAGGTATCTCAAAAGAATCGTCTTATTATGCTGATCACAAACCAATAAGATTCATCAAATTTAGTTATTCTCATTAAAGGCTATAAGCCTGAGAAAATGTGCCTGATTTTAGAGAAAAGAGGGACATGCCCCCAAAAATTAAATGAGTCTTAATGAAAATGTGACAAAATAAATATCACACCATTAGATTTAGTATGTTGAAGAATCCTATTGAAGAGGTTTCAGACTCTGATTTTCCAAAAAAAAAAAAAAAAAAAAAAAAAGAATTTTGCTTTTTTTCACCAAAAAGAAAAATCTCGGATGCGTATTATTATTTATTATTGTTATCGGGGTGATCGCAACGAACCAGTAGTCGTAGATGATCAGGACAGGGATTATTCAAACGGAAATTAAAGGTTCTAGTGCCCTTTTCAAGCACCGAAAAAGATTAGAGGGTAGTTAGCCTCATCCCACGTCCTATTTTCTGCCAAAGTCGTTCGATCAAAATTTTGAGCCTCCGATACTGTTCAGCATAGTTGAAAGGTCCCATAACTGTACTTTTAGAGATTATATTACCCCTAAAACCAATTGGGAAATTTCATTAACTTATGAAATTTACCCATTGTTTAGGTATAATATTTGTTATTGGGATGTATGCACACATTTTTATGGGAGGGGGGTGGGTGGATTTTTCTGCTGGGAGATTTTCCAAGGGTAAAATTTTCCACGGGGAGAAAAGTCTCTGGGGGTGAACTTTTCGTGGGAAATTTGACGCTGGGAAGTTTGCCTGAGTTTCTTTATGAAATTATTTCTATTTTTCTTACTTTCTCTTTCCCGACTCAATATTACACGTGGAGATGTTAATGTTAATTGTCCGAAGGAAATTTTTACCGAGATTGCATTGTATAGAACATCTTTCCGTGGATGGTGACTAGATTTTCAGGCATTATTTAAAAAACCATCAGAGGTTAAATAAAAAATCCAATGAAAGTAAGGAGTGACATTAAAGCTTAAAAATTCCCCACAGGGGAATTACCCCTGTGTTTGAGTATTTTACTCGGGATCACGGTAATCATATTTTTCTTCGCAATCATACATTATATTTAGAAGAAAACAACAAACAGCCTGTTCTATGAGATTTTTTATTTTTATTCCTTTTTTTCAAGCAGCGCAATTCAATACTTAGTATTCAATAGTATTGAATACTAAGTAATTCAAGAAGCGTACTAAAGAAAATGGAGTAGGCCTACTTCAATCGATGAGGATGAAAATTGGGACAAGTGATTTTTAATGGGTTTGATTTAATTTTGATTTGTAGAATATAGTTCAAGTTCTCGAATTGAAAATTTTATCGAATTTCTTGTTTTGACTAAAGATTATATCTTCGTTTTAAGATCTTACTAATCTCTTTGGCTTTTATTTAGCACAGGACCTGTTTCATGTAACTATAAGCCTCAAATGTGATTTTTTTTTTTTCAAATCTTCATACCTATTCCGAAAAAGTTACAACTTTTTTTCCAGATTTTCAGCTCAGTGTGGGGTAGGGGGTGATTCCTTCTTGTGCTTACTAACTTAGACTTGCTTAAAGGCATGATCTCACTATTTGTCACCACAAGAAAAAAATTAATTTTTTTGTACGACAATGCCAAATTTCAGAAGTTAACCTTTGGAGTCAGATCATAGCAATCCATTAGGTATTGCAAACATGGTTTGAAGACCTTTAGAGGGTTAGAAGGTTGCCTTCTAAGTTTGAAGTTCAATCATGTTTCTAGGACTTGTGCTTATTTTTTCCACCCAGTTTCATCCCGATTCTAGGGTTACAGGGTTAGAAGATCTTCGAAGGTTAAGCCCCTCGAAGCAAGGTGCTCGAAACAAGTTTTAATGCCTTTTTAGACACTTATTTTTCAATTCAACAGGGGGGGGGAGAACAAAACTAACCTTCTCCGTCTGTACGATAGTATTGAGCTGCACTGCTACAAGGCCAAAATAAAACCATCTTGATACCCTAAAACGACTATAAAACGTCATTATGGCCTACAGGAACGAACCAGTTAAATATTTTTGATGAAAAATTTAATAGTTTGTGATTTGATAGAATATATGATTTTCTTCCCTTGTCAGCAGTCCTCCCCCTCATATTTTTTCTTTCACATTGCTTTCCCACTCTTTAGCTCTCTTCCCTCCAGTGGTTTCCTTTTATGGTCATTTTAAATTCTATGCTCTATATTAAAGGTATGCTTCCTTAGCCTTTTTTTAGCCTTTAAACGGCCAAAAAGAGCTTTTTTATCATAATTTTTATGAGAAAAGAATTATTTCTCATAAGAAATTAATGACGTTTTATAATGACTATAGAACGTCATTATAGCCTACATGAACGAACCAGTTAAATATTTGTGATGAAAAATTGAATATTTTGTGATTTGATAGCCTAGATGATTTTCTTCCCTTGTCAGCAATCCCCCCCCCATATTGTTTTTATTTCACATTGCTTTCCCACTCTTTAGCTCTCTTCCATCCTACGGTTTACTTTAATGGTCATTTTAAAATTCTATTCTCAATATAAAAGGCTTTTTTAGCCTTTAAACGACCAAAAAGAGCTTTTTTTATCATATTTTTTTTATTTTCATAAAAAATTACCCAAATACAAAATCACATACAGCAGGAGGGACACGCTGCGTTTGCCGGAAGTGTGCAGCGTCTAGCGCGAAATGTAACTTTGTGGGTGCAAAGAATAATGGAGTTAAAAAAAAAACTGGCACTCCGAAACGTAATGCATGTGGAAAAATTCGGGCAGCCCCTCAGGAGAGAGTAAAGACCCAAGATCCAAACTCACCCATGCCCTTAGATCAATTGTTGCATATTGTTTTTTGAATCGACACTCTAAATCAAACATCAAGGGTGGTGGGGTCTAGGGGCTAATTGGCCAATGCTGTAAAATGTAGGTTATATTGGCTTTATTGTGAATCCAAAAGACCTTTGAAAAATATAAGTTGTATATTTTTCTCTAATTACTCGCAATATTATTTTTCTAGTACCGAGATTTAACTAACACAAAACTAAGTCAATTATAATCTTTCATGGAATATTTTTGGCCAATCAGAAAAACATTCAATAAGCTGAAAATCTCGGTATCAGTAAAATCATAATGTGATTAGGTCTTAAAAACATTGTACTGTACTATAGTTATAGTACTAAAAGTACTTTTGTAGTACTTTTATAGTATTAAAAATTTTCTTGCTGGTACTAAGTGGCTTATTTTTTAGTTACAACTGTCATTTTCACTTGATTTGAGTAAATTGGCTCTAATTTTGCCCCCTCCCCCCATCCCCAGGATTTTGATGAAATTATGCCACTGTTCTCTAGTAGTGTTTTTTCTACCAGAGGCAAGATCGCAGTATCAAGTTGCAAGAGCTACTTGTTTTCCATAATGCAAGTCACTATTATAAAGTAACAAATGATCATAAATCCTAAATTATGCTTATAGCTTCTTATAGCTTATAGCTTCTATGACCTACATATAAAATGTAAAATCACATATAATATAAAATCCAATTATTATAAAAATTAGTAAATATAAAATCATATACAAAAGAAAACTATTTTAAAGTGTTTCGACACCCATCTCCCCATCGTCTGCATTATTGAGTGCGGTTCTGGTTGTCTTCAGCTCAACAAGGGCGTCCCGCATATTCTAAATAGCAATCATTAAACGCTAGTTTTAAATCAAGCTTTCTTTTCTTTCAGTTCTAGAATATGACTTTTCTTAAATCCTGTGCTTCCTTAACTGAAATCACATGAAGAATTGACCTTTTAACATACGTTGGCTACTTTTTTTTTTGCCACAACATTCAATAGAAAGCTCCTGCATCTTTCCAAGCATAGTATCTGGATGATGTATTGCCATTGGCATAGTAGTTTTTTTTAGGATGGGTGACTGGGCAGCCAGTAATGGAAATTTACCAAATTTTCTCAAAATTTAACTGTATAATCACTGTTTAGGATTTATCAATGGCAAAACCGATTCTTCTAGCGAGGACAATGCCCCATCCCCAGCCCTTAACCAAACTAAGTACGAATAGGAACCATTATACGAACAACGCATTTGAAAACAAATGTCTGAGTTGCGTTGAAAAATTTATGAAATGTTCAACTAGAGATCCCATTAGAAAGTGTCTTAGCTCCTTGGATCCGGAACTCTCTGTTTGAAAAAGAAAGAAATCACACAAAGTTTGAAAGTGATTTACAGTACTTGATCATGTATAGCTCTACTTGACAAAAAAAAAAAAAAAAAATATCTTAAACCTGGGGATTACTCGACATTACTCTCTTAACACTGAAATAAAATTAAAAATTGACTAAATTTTAATTGAATGAGTATGCTGGAGGGCTTCATCAAAATATTTATTGCCATAATTTTGGGTTTCTTGAAATAAACCTTTGCTCTTGGAAAGGCAGCATAAGACACAAATAAAACAGTTACAAAGAAATAACATACGGAAGTCAAGGAGGGTCAAATTACATGAAGATCAGAATCAGAACCCACATAACACGTGAATCAAAACCGCCAGCTGTCTCTGTCGAAACGCAAACGACTGTGTCTGCTCTGGTCGGAATTTAAAATTAGAGCTTCAAAGCACAATCTAAATATCAAATTTCATTAAGATCTGGTCACCCTTCGTAAGTTACAAATGTCTCATTTTTCCAAATTACCCCCCCCCCCCCCAACACCACCAAAAAGAGCAGATCCGGTCCGGTTATGTCTGTAAAGTATCTTAAACAGGTTTTTATTCTTTCCATCCAGTTTCATCCTGATCTGTCTGCTTTAAGTATTTTCTAAGATTTCCGGCTCTAATTTTTCAGAATTAACCCCCCCCAACTACCTCAAAGAGAGTGAATCCGTTCCGTTTGTGTCAATCATATTATTTTTCCCATCAAGTTTCATCCCGATCCCTCCACTCTAAGTGCTTTCCAAGATTTTAGCTTTCCCCCTCCCAACTCCCCCCTCATTGTCACCAGATCTGGTCAAGATTTAAAATAACAGCTCTGAGACACGATATCCTTCCAAAAATCAAATTTCTTTAAGATCTGATCAACCGTTCGTGAGTTAAAAATACTTCATTTTTTCTATTTTTTCCGAATTAACGGGCCTCCTACTCCCCCCCCCCAGATAGTAAAATCGGTAAAACGACTTTTTCTGATTTAATCTGGTCCGGTCCCTGATACGCCTGCTAACCTGGTCCCTTTCATCGTCCTAGCTTACCTGGAAGTGCCTAAAATAGCCAAACCAGGACTGACAGAACGACAGACAGCCCGATCGAATTTGTGATTGCTATATGGCACCTGGTTAATACCAAGTGCCATAAAAAAAGAAAAACTAAAAATAAAGAAGAAAAATAAACTAAAAAAAGAAGAAAAAAGCTAAAAACTAAAAAAGGCAAAACACTAAAAAAACTAAAAAGAAAAAAAAAAGAAAAAACTAATCAAAGAAAAACCAAAAAAGAAGAAAACAAAAAAACTAAAGAACAAAAAAAAAGAAAAAAACTATAAGAAGAAATAAATGAAATAAAATGAAAAAAAGAACAAACTACAAAATAATGCAAATAAGAAAAGAAGAAAGTAAAAAAAAGAAAATGGAAAAACTAAAATAAAGAAAAAACTAAAAACAAACCAAAGAAAAACTGAAAAAGAAAAAACCAAAAAAGAAAAGAACTTCAAAAGAAAAACTAAAATAAAAAAAAGAAAAAAAGAAAAACTATAAAAATAAAAAAAACTAAAAAGAAAAAAACTAAAAAAATTCAAAATTAAAAAAAACTAAAATAAAAAATAAAAAATAAAAAAAGACGAAAACCAAAGAAAAAGAAAAAAAATTTTAGGCGAAAGAAATAACTAAAAATATAAACAAGAAAAAACTAAAAAGGAAAAAAATAAAAGTGAAAAAGCTAAGAAAAAAACTACAAAAAAGAAAAACAACAAAAAAGAAAAAACCGTAAAAAGGAAAAAATGATAAGAAAAAAAAAAAACTAAGCACAATGGCAATCATTTTAAAAAACCAAAAAAAAGAGGTTCAATTTTTTTCTCTCTCTACTACTCTATCTTAGTTAAGTATTCAATAATTTTTTTTTTTGAATAATAACTATTAAAAAATTGAGACTATTTCAGTGTATTAAGTTGCTTAAAATGTAAAATACTGGTAATTGCACAAATATTTCAATATATTTTGGCAATGGATCAAAGTAATTCGAAACCCTTAAAACAGAAAACTCAAATTTTGAAATTTATGAGAAATTGTTGAACTTTAGAATGCTTAGTGCTCAAAGAAAATTTGTCCAAGTGTCAATTAATGGCAAAAAGAAATTATCCTAGAATGTTACAAAAAATAAACACCAGGACGAAACCCTCTAGCAACACAAAACCAGGCTTGCGGTTCAAAGAGGAAGGACAGATTAGGAATGTGCAATTTACGTCAACGAAGGCGTGTCGCGGAACCACGAGAGGAACGTTAAACTAGACTTGCAGTTGGCAGAGAAAGGGGAAAAAGAAGGCTTGTCGAGGAACTACCAGAGCAACAAGAAACCAAACTTAATACTGAAAGAGAAAGTAAAAAAAGAGGGTGTTTCGAGTAACTACCAGAGCAACGTGAAACCAGGCTTGCAGCTGATAGAGAAGGTAAAACAAATAAGGCGTGTCACTCTATTGCAAACGCAATGCGTGACTAATCTACTGGAATTCAAGTGCTGCCTTTCCAATGATAATAGCTTGAGTAGCGTCGTTTGGTGCTCAAATCGAAAATCAAGATCAATTTATGCTTACTTTCAAATTAAAGGGCAAATTTATCATAGAGCAGAGTCCCTTCTACCATTCTCAGGTGAAAATCATAAATTTTTACAACCGTACTTCATCAGTGATGGCAATTCTGAATTGAATGCACGTTACCAAATTTCTTCCAACTTTGAAAGGACTATCGTTTCCCAATTGCAACATCTTTTCCACGATAATAATGGTTAGTGCGCCTGTTCAAAACAGCAATCAATATGATGCTTACTGATGCTCATAAAATTGTTATATACGCTGACAAAATGCCCACTGGCAAACATGTGCGTAGATACAATGCTCGAACTATCGATGAAGTGGCAATCGTTATTGTCGGTGATCAGTTTTTACCTCGAGATAATGTTCTTCACAAGCGAAACGCTCAGTTGGTAAAATTCCTGAAACTCATCGACGCTACGATGCACTACAATATCCTATCATTTTTTGGGATGGAGCCGACGGCTATTACTTTAATAATAAATTGATAGATCCATCCACTAACAAACAAAGGGACAAGAAGTGCAGCACAATGAATTATTATTCCTATCGACTAATGATTCGTCACAATGAAGATAATTATATTTTTAAATGCCGTCAATTGTTTCATCAATACATCTTTCATATGTATGCAAATATTGAATCAGAACGTTTGCTATTTATCCATCTGAATCAGACCAAGCTCGGCTCTGAACAACACATTCATTTGCAAGATGCAGTTGTAAATGACGGTAATACCACTAACGTTGGAAGATTAACAATTTTACCTTCGTCACATGCTGTCAGTCCCCGTCATATGCATGAATATGCTCAAGATGCTATTGCGTATGTTCGTCTAAATGGTGGTCCGGATTTATTTATTACATTTACATGTAATCAATCTTGGGACGAGACAAGAGCTTTTACTTCAAGGACAATCGCCGGCTCACAGACATGATATTACGGCCCGTGTCTTCCAGCAAAAGTTGAAATCACTGATAAACTACATAGTTAGACTTCAAATCTTTGGCTCAGTGCGATGCTGGATGTACTCAGTGGAATGGCAAAAACAAGGATTACCCCACGCACATATACTAATCTGTCTACATGATAAAATTACCTCTAATAAAATTGACGATTTGATTTCCACTGAAATACCTGATGAAAATGTCGATAAGGGCTTAAATGATATTGTGGTGAAAAATATAATACATGAAGCTTGTGGTGCACTGGATGAAAAATCACCATGGCCAAAGGAAAGTGCACAAAGCAATATCCTCATCTTTTAGTACCCAACACAATTACCGGTAATGATGGGCACTGGATGAAAAATCACCAAGCATAGCCAAAAGAAGGTGCACAAAGCAATATCCTCGACTTTTAGTACCCAACACAATTACCGGCAATGATGGTTACCCAGTATATAGAAGAAGATCTACTGAAGATGGCGGTAAAACAGAAATAATAAAGAAGCATAACGGTACCACCAACGAAGTAGATAACCAGTGGGTTGTTCCATATTCTCCTTTATTATCAAAAACATTTAATGCACACATAAACGTTGAATACTGTAACTCCGTAAAGGCAATCAAATACATATGTAAATACGTCAACAAAGGCATCGACATGGCAGTTTTTGGCTTGCACTCCAAAACCAGTGATATCGATGAAATCGTACAATATCAGGCTGGAAGATAAACAAGCAGTAATGAAGCTGTTTGGCAAATTCTTTCATTTCCAGTACATGAACGAAGTCCAGCTGTTGTTCACTTAGTGGTACGTTTACAGAATGGTCAACGTGTTTGTTTCTCGGAATCCAATGTGCAACAAAGAGTCCTAAATCCGCCGGTACAAAGTTAACTGCTTTCTTTTCGATATGTCAAAATGATTATTTTGCAAAACAAATGCTGTATACTGAAGTGTCTTTGTTTTACACGTGGAATACTAAAAATAAATCATTTGAACGTCAAAACATGATAAGTCAGTCGATGGCCAGCCTACCATCTTCAAAGATAACATGATAAGAAGACTCTACACCATTCACCCCAATCAACATGAATGCTTCTTTCTCCACCTGCCTTTGGTGAATTAACCCGGTCCGATGTCCTTTGAGTATTTCAGAACTATAAACGGTACTATACATGACGCTTACCGTAGTGCATGCCAAACTAAAAATTTATTGGAGAATAACCAACACTGGGATAACTGCATCAATGACTTGATCGAAACGTCAACTCCAAGTCAAATTCGTGTATTCTTTGGAATCACACAAACAATTTGCTCTCATTCAGCTCCTACAGAGTTATGGAAGAAATATAAATCGAAAATGGCCGAGGATATATTCCATCAAAAACTTTTAGAGACGTCAGATATGGCCTTTGATTATACATCAGAAATTTATAACTACACTTTAGTTATTATTGAAGATTTGTGAGTATGTATGGCTAACAAACCTCTTCAGGATTTGGGAATGCCTTTACCTAATCGTAACGTTGCTGATTTGACATGTGTAGAATTGGATCGTTAATAAAGGTTACAGCACGAGTGATCTATTTTCGTATGTACAAAATAATATTTCTAAGTTAACGTCTGAGCAAAAACAAATTTATGATAAGATAATGCAGTGTGTAGATAACAACGCTGGAGAAATCTTCTTTTTGGACGCGCCGGGAGATATTAGTAAAACGTTTGTGATAGAATTGATTCTGTCATCAATTTGATCAAAAAATGAGATAGCGTTGGCAATTGTGTCGTTCGGAATAGCCAGAATAGCTGGTAAAGTGTTGCAGCAATGCAAACTTATTAATTGGGACGAGTGCACAATGGCAGACAAAAAGTCACTCGAGTCTTTGGAGCAATCATTGCGATATTTGCGAGGAAATTCGAAATCCTTTGGCAGCACATTAATATTGCTTGCGGGAGATTTCAGGCAAACATTACCAATAATACCTAGATCAACCCCTGCGGACGAAATGAATGCCTGAAAAATTCTAATTTATGGGCACACGTAAAGACATTAAAATTAATTATAAATATGCGTGTCCGATTGCAAAACGATGACACTGGTGAAATATTTTCAGATCAATTGCTGGCAATTGGAAACGGAAAGCTCCCAGTAGACACAATTTCAGGACGTATGGAACTGCTTGCTGAATTCTGTAACTTAGTGACGTCAAAAAATGAATCGGTTGAAAAGGTATTTCCGAATATTCTAACCAATTATAAAAATCATAAATGGCTCAGTGAACAAGCAATTTTGGCAGCCAAGAATAAAGACATCCACGAAACCAACAATATTATTTTGACCAAGATTCGAGACCAGGAAGTAATTTACAAGTCAGTCGATACAGTTCTGGAACCAAATGAAGCGTTTAATTATGCATCTGAATTTATAGAGTCCCTAGATCTCTCAGGGTTTCCACCGCACGTACTACAACTAAAAATAGGCGTAACCAATAATTCTGTTACGAAAGATTAGCCCACCAAAGCTTTACAATGGCACGCGACTTGCCGTAAAAAAACAACAATGGAAAACACAATAGAGGCAACAATCTTGACAGGGCCTCTTGAGGCTGAGGTTGAATTTGAAATCTTTTTAACCCATATTAACAGAATATTATCATCCTTTTTTCCCACTAGCTACAGGATTGGAAGCAACGAAGCTTGCAGTAGGCATGTAGGGTTTCACATTTTTTATTTTTTTTTTTTTTAAGAAGAAATGTTGAAAAAAGCTTGTGTTTACATTTTAGTCTATGTTTACGATTAATTAAAAAAAAAAATGTGAACATACTTCTTTAGCTTAGGATTGCTTACAATTCGAGGAAGGACAGAAAAAAAAGCATATCGACACCTACAAAACAGCATCAGGGGACCCAAATTTTATTACAGGATCTTTCGAATCAATCTTATGAGAAGATCTCTACTCTTGTGTCCAACTTACATATTGTGTTTTACTCTGCGTTCCAGAATTCCCTCAGTAACCAAATAATTGTAATTGGTTACTTTTATTCTTAAAACCTACCATTTATAAAATGTGTAGATACATTTTAGTTATTTCAGAATTCTTTCAATATTAGCCGACAAGGTACATGTATAGCAAGTTTTATTTTTTTATCTTCTTATCTGGCTTAATAAATTCATAAATCTTTCATAAATTCGAGCATTAGTTGTATTCTTGTCTGCCAAAACAGATTTTATTAAACAGTAGATGAGCCTAGTTTGCTTTTGTTGTATCTACTTTTATCAGAGCCAGACGTGTACACACACTATTTTTTTTATCTCGTTTCCTTGGAATTTAGCATGGGGACTCACCAAAACAAACCAGTTGACTAGGAATTATGTGGGTACTTATCTATTAGCCAGTACATATTCGAGAATTTAGATCTATAAAATAGGTCAATAACTCGTTCATTTCTGTTTATATGCGAAGACAATTAGCTTCGGCGCAATGAAAAACTATGTTAGAGCTATATTTTGATAAATATGTAGCTGGTGTTTTGGTTAAATTATGCTACATTTTACATCCAGTAAAACTATACTTAACCCTCCCTACCCAATGTGCAATTATAAAGCCAAAATTATATTTATCCTATCAATCTCCCAAGAGTCTCAGTTGTTTCAAACCCGTACCTGTAGATCTGTGTACTAACTAACAGATAAGTACCATTATGTGTATAACCGGAAATCCTGACATATGGGGAGGGATAGGGGCTAGGAGCCCAAGTCATTGGGCTTCCAAAGAGACTAAAATAGGTTACAGGTTAGATCCTAAGCAGATACGTAGAATTTGTCGAATGGGTGAAACTTCGGTTACAAATAAATACTAGACATTATATACTTTTCGACTGTGTCATTATTTGCGCTCAATTTAGTCTCACACAAACATTATTATGACTTCTATTTTATCATTTAATAATATTATCTAATACCAACGGGTACCTTAGAAGGCCATATACCATCAGGAACCTATAACAATATGGGATAAATGAGACAAGATTTCTCAATGTCAATTCATACATAAAATTTCAAAGAAAATTTTGTTTACTCATATTTCATATTTTGTTTTGGCTTTAAACCCCTCTTCAAATTAAGAAGAAATCTACCTTTCAGGGTCGGGGTATTGCACATCAATAACCAAAACATCAAACAAGCAGCCAAGAACCTTAGGGGGGCATGATATCATCAAATTTTTCAAGATAGGGAGTTCAAAATAAGAACACAGCAATACACTTTTGGGTTGTTTTTATCTTAGGATGTATGCTTTTTCCCATTGTGAAAATCTACTTGTTGCCTTTTTATACTATTTACTATTAAATCTGTTAACATAAAATACAGCACTTTCTTATTTGAGTAATTAGGACACAAGTGATTAATCTCAAGAAATTTATGACAGACACATAAAAAGAGGAATTGTACTAGCAAGTAAAACCTGCTCAGGCCAAAAACGTGTTTTTATTGCGCTTGGAATTTACCAAGTGACATATTGCGATGGCAATTTCTGTCGGTCTGTCTGTCCTGGTTTTGCTGGTTTGGGCACTTCCAGATAAGCTAGGAAGATTAATTTTGCACGCGTATCAGGGACCAGACAAGATTAAACTAGAAATAGTCTTTTCCCCGATTTGACCATCTGTGGGAGAGGGCGGCCATTTAATTCGAAAAAATTAGAAAAAAATGTATTTTTAACTGACGAACGGGTGATGGGATCTTAATGAGAGTTTAAGATTTCGAAGAACATTGTGTCAGAGCACTTATTTTGAATCTCGACCAGATCTGGTGACATTGGGGGAGTTGGAGAGGGAAACCTGAATTCTTAGAAAACACTTAGAGTGGAGAGATCGAGATGAAACTTGGTGGGGAAAACAAGCAGAAGTCTTAGATACGTAATTGACATAACTGACACATATCCACTCTCTTTGGGGGGGGGGGGGTTGGGGTGATGGGGTTATTTTGGAAAAATTTTGAAAAAAATGAGGTATTCTTGACTTACGAACGAGTGATAGGATCTTAATGAAATTTGGTATACAGAAGGACCTTGTAACTCAGGCCTCTTATTTTAAATCCTGACTGGAACCAGTGAAATTGGGAGGAGTAGGGGGACTGGACATCCTGTATAACGCTTAGAATGGAGAGATCGAGATGAAGTTTGGTGGGAAGGACATGCACAACTCCTAGATACATGATTGACATAAACAGAAAGGATCCACTCTCTTTGAAGGAGTTTTTTAGGGGGGGGGTGATTTGGTTAATCTGTAAAAAATTAGAAAAATTAAGTATTTCTAACATACGAATGAGTGATCGGATCTTACTGAAATTTGATATTTAGAAGGACCAAGTAACTCAGACCTTTTCTTTCAAATCTCGACCAGTTTTGTTGACGTTAGGGGGAGTTGGGAAAAGGGAGAACCGGAAATCTTTGAAAACGCTTAGAGTGGAGGGATCGGGATGAAACTTGGTGGGAAGAATAAGCACAAGTCCTACATATATGATTGAAATAACCAAAACTGATTCGATCTCTTTGAGGGAGGTAGGAGGGGGGATATTATTTGGTAATCTTGAAAAATTAGAAAAAATTAAGTATTTTTAACTTAAGAACAGGACAACGGATCTAAATGAAATTCAATATTTAGAAGGACCTCGTGTCTCAGAGATTTTACTTTAAATGCTGACCAGATCCCTTGACATCAGAGGGAGTTGGAGGAGGAAATTTTAAATCTTGTAACACGCTTATGGTTGGGAGGTCGTGATACTTGGTGGGAAGAATAAGCAAAAATCCTAGGTACGTGATTGAAATAACCACACCAGATTTACTTTCTTTGGGGTAGTGGTAGTTCAGTAAAATTAGAAAACTGGGGTATTTTTAACTTACAAACAGGTAATCAAATCTTAATTTTAACTTGATATTTAGAAGGGCCTCGTGTCTGAGAGCTTTGATTATAAAGCTCAACTGAATCCAGTGACGTTGGGGTGAGTTGGATGGGGAAACCAGAATCCTTGGGAAACACTTCGAGAGTAGAGATCAGGATGAAACTTGGTGGGAAGAAGAAGCAGAAGTCCTAGATACGTTGTTGACCTATACGGACCAGATCCACTCTCTTTGGGGAGGTTGGGAGGTGGGGGTGGAGGAGGATTAATAAAAATTAGAGAGGAGAGATCAGGATGAAACTTGGAGTGGAGAGATGGGGATGAAACATGGTTGGGAAAATAAATAGAGCTACTAGATAATTGATTGACATAATCAAAACGGAGGTGGTGATTTGGGGGTGATTTCTAAAAAATTTGAAAAAATGAGGCATTTTCAACTTACGAACGAGTGATCAGATCTTAATGAAATTTGTTATTTCGAGTGGGAGGAAAAGAATGTACATATATATATATATATATATATATATATATATATATATATATATATATATATATATATATATATATATATATATATATATATATATATATATATATAGTAGACAGTAAGGAGCAGGACGTAAATGACTTTCAAATAAAATTACTAAAATTTAGAATTTAGAATTTTACTGAACAAATTTTCGGGAATTTACGAGAAAAGATTGAACATACTTCAACGTATCCGTCATCTAATGCTTTCCGCTTACTGAATTTGTGCCATTTAATTTCAGGTTGGCCTGCAGTAAGCCATTTACCATCTGCCTTACAGCCCAATGTAATTGACCCGTCTTCTTCTTCCACGATCATAGTGCTCAATTCCGTCAAACCTGGAAATTGAAATAAAATTGGACAACCACCTGCTTTATAACAATTCATTTCAATTTATTTATTACCTACCGAAAAAATAGGCGCAGATTCCAAAATGAAAGAGCATAGCATAAGGGGAAAAAGAGAAAAGAGAAGAAAATCTTATGAACAAAAATAAGTAGTTTTTTACAATCATAAGAACATAATCAAAAGATCCATAACATAACACAATCAACATAGAAAATACATAAGTTATAAATCATAAGAATCGTAACTCTATCATAAGATCGTAAAATAGAGAAGACCAATTATGATTAAGTTTACTGTTGGAATTGCATGTCGATACCCCCCAACAGAATTTATGCAAAAACAAAAGGCTACGTAACTTTAAAATTTAAGTAAAAACAAAAGGCTATAAATCAGAGACTAGGTCATCAGCACTGTTTTGTTTATTTATGACCTCAAACTAAGCAATAAAAACGATCCAATGCATAAAGTGTATATGTACATTTTATATATACCTCAAAGTATATACAAAATATAACTAAATCTAAATCTAATCTTAGGTGTTACATGAAATAACATTTTGAAAAAATCAGAGCTTTTCTAGAAAATTGTCATAAATTTTTGCCCGCCATCCGACCCATATAAATTGAGTTGGTACACTGTTATACCACCCTGGAAAAATTGTTTTGTACCCCTTTTAACTGTCCCCCCTCACTGAAGGAAACCTTGTGACCTTCGATAACCCTGTTATCTATCTTTTTAATCCGATACCCACAAACTGCAATCCCTCGAAATCGGTTTTGAAATTTGTTTGTCCTGACTTTCAACAGTCGATCCTAGCGAGTTCCTTAAGCGGAATATTATATATATATATATATATATATATATATATATATATATATATATATATATATATATATATATATATATATATATATATATATATATATATATATATATAGCCTACACCTAATACTACTGATTTAATACAAAACTAGCTCATAACCTCATTTCCCACCTTAACTGCAGCAGTGTTATTCTCGCACATAGTACTACTCATTTTATGTATTTGTCTGGTATACCATACAAGGATAAGAACGTTTTTAAAGCTCTGCTATCAGCAGAATCAAACGCCTGTTCATAATCATTAAAACTGAGGACCAAAGGTGTTTGACAATTAAGGCACTTTTCAATTATTAACCTAAGAGTAAAAATTTGGTCGACCCATCCTCTACCTTTTATAAAATCATACTGTTATTCTCTTAATACTTTTTCTGTAGTATTTCTCACTCATAAAAGTATCATACTAGTAAGTAATTTGCTACATACAGAGACCAGACAAATGCCTGGATAATTACGACACTCACTCCTATCACTCTTCTTATACAGTGGTTTAATTAAGGTTTTCCTAAAATCGTTGGGTAATTTGCCACACTATGAGCACCTGAAGTCTTATAATTTTTAAATCCATTTAGTATTGTCGCTAATTCTTTCTCACAAAAAAATCTTCGTTTATATCAAAGGTATCATAAACTTTTGCATTTTTCTCTATATCTTTTCTTTCAACTGTATCTCGGTTTAGCAAATTCTCAAAATGTTCCGCCCATCTATCTTTAAGTCTGTCCTTATCATTTATTGTGGCCTCATTCTTACATTAACTAGGACACATCCGGATAAACCGTTTCCACTCAGTTTATTAATATGCCAGTATAATATTTCAGTATTATGCCACCTAGCTGCATCTACGAGATCCTCAGCAATTTTATCCATGACTCCCACTTCACACCTCCTTATTTCATATTTTAATGGTTTCTCCAATTTCTCACTCCACAAATTCTTACTTCATATTTTAATGCGTTCTCCAATTTCCTTACATTCATTTTGTTTTCATATGATCTATCACTCGGAGTATTTTCACTAATATTCCTAGCTGCAGTCTTAACTTTATTCCCTAAGACACCATCAGCAACTTCACAAATTGTTTTTCTAAAATTATTCCTTCCATTTTCCACATTATCAAATTTTAAACTCTCAAGTTCCTTAAGATGTTCCTTGAAAGTTTCTCTCAAATTTTCATACTGGAGTCTACCAACATAATGACTTCCCAGGAGGTAGTTACACTTCCGAAATTCCAGCTTTGAATTAACCCTAGACACTACTAAATAGAGATATTTACTTTAACATCAATAAAAGCACTCCTGCTTACCCTAGTATCTAGTATTGATCCCGCTAGTCTTCGGTATACAATAACATAATCAATAAGGTCTGCTGTCTTAAGATCACACGAATATCATGTCATTTTATGAGCCATTTTATGATCAAACACCGTACTGGTTATAACTAGGTTGTTATACCAAGGAAATTGCAAAGTCTGTAGCCATTACTATTTTCTTTTCCACCGCTAAATTTACCTAGGCTATGATACCATCTATCCCTATTTCTACTAATCTCGGCGTTAAAATCTCCACGTAAAAACACAATATTTCTATATATCACCCTGTCTATTTGCTCCTGTAACTGTAATTAAAATTCATCTGAGTCACTAGTATCTACCTCAGTTGGTAAGGTAAAGGTAAAAGGTAAAGGATACGGCATTAGACTTTACAGTCCCTACCGGCGGTGCTGATCTCCGTTTCTTGGCCCTTCAGCCAGGAAGTGCAATGGGGGGTTGGGGGCCAGCCATCCTGTGCTTTCACACACCCTTCCTGTTTACCTTCCCCAGATTTCTCCAGGTACCCATTTAGAGCTGGGTCGACTCTGGCTAAGCTTACAGAGTCACGCCACTGACCCTCGTCCCAACTGAAGAATTGGGTACACTGGGATTTGAACCCGCGTCCTCTCAGACAAAGGATCCCGAATCCAGCGCACTAACCAACTCGGCCAGGACGGTCCAACATTGAAATATACTACTATAACTCATATTCTGGAGTTGAGCAATAAGTATTCTATTATTAATACCTTCAGAGCTTAAACAAGACTTAGCAGCTTCTTTATTCATCATGAGCCCTATTCCCTGTCTATGTACCCCATGCTTCTTTCCTGAGTAAACAAATTCTATATCACCTAATTTCATGCTTCCTAACCCTAGGATACGAATTTTGGAGTACTCTAGTAAGTCCAGTTCAAACTGTCTGAATTCGTAAGTCAAAATGTCGATACGTGATACGATAGTTCTATTTTAACGTCGTAACATTCCAAGTTCTAATTTTCATGTTCTTTAAATCACTGAAATTATTTTGGCATCAGGAAAAGCAGTGATCCTGGATATCAGTGCAGGATGGGAACCAACATATCTTCTCAAATCTACATCGAGAGGCTTAGTCCGACTTAGAACCGGACAGCAAGAACTCCCTGGGACCTCCAGTATGATTGGAGACTTTGTGCAATCCTTGGCCCATCTTGGTCACAACATGGTTTTCAGCACTTGGCGATGCTCTTCTATCAACAAGGGGTAAATTCCCGCACAGACAGTCCCAAACCTATTGCCTACAGCTCATTATATATTCATGCCTAAAAATATTATGCTGCTATGGGGAAGCAACCCATAGTATATAAATTAGCTCATAATAGTCCATAATATACACTAAAATTATTTCCACTAAACTTAAAATGACCAACTAGAATTCATACCCTTTTTCCAACATTCATCGATTAAATGGACATTGAGCTTAATTGAAAAAGCTTGAATCTGAAACCCTAAATAGCAAACCGAGGGCAAGCTCACACAGGATCTGTCGTTTATAAACTCCAGTCAGGGCATAATGGTCTTTGAATCATTAAAAACCACACACATTGTGCTTTTACACTTAATGATGGTTATAAGCAATATCGGAACAAATGACCCCACTATTTTAAACAAGTACAATTATATTTAATTTCTTTGATTCTCATTTAATTAGCATTTCACAATGCTACTTCATGGTCTAATAAATTAATATCAGAGAAGGACCAATTTATTAGGGAAACAAAACCAAGGAAAAAAATCCTGCAAAAATAGTAAGTCATTAAAATCTAGGGAGCCTGTGTGAATAAAATATCCAATAATTTATTTATAAAAGAAAAAAAAATTAAAAGATGGAAAACAATTAGTATGGAAAACCAACACTGAGGGTCAATAGCTGTTGGAATCCTTCTAATTCTAACAAATATAGGAACTACATTCACAAAAGGACATAAAAAACAATCAAACATGTAAATTCATATTAAGCCACCCAAAAGGGGAAAAATATATGATCTGGGATGGAACAAATTTTTTTTTATCGTAATATGACATAATACATTTTCTTAACAATACTTTTAAACATGTGAGGATAGTCAACACTTTGAACATTATTTGGTACGTTGGATCAATTTTGCAGAACCTGGATATCAAAACCCAACTTCCCACAAAATAATATAACCAGCCTGTTTTACCGTTTTTGTGAGCGAAAAGGCCTAGTTTTAATTAGATTCCATCTGGAAACGGCAGTTTCAATCTAGCGTAAGGAGAGCAGCCCCACTTAGAGCCATTCACTGCAATATCATATAGATTTAAAAATTATAACTATTAATTAAACATAAAATGACCCCCTCTCCCACAACTAGACTCAAGCCTTCCTCTATACTTTTTAACTGTAAAATTAATGAAAACCTTGAAACTTCAATAACTTTACTTTTGTTAAATAATCAACATTAGTGACTTAATTAATGAGTTTTTTAAGAAGGATTGCAAATATATCAATTAAAAATGCAGTTCCATGAACTTAAATACCTAATTTCAAAGTTTTTCTTTTGGGGATGATATAACCTGCAATCTAGAGTTCATTTATAGTAGGTCTAACAAAGTGACACTGACCATCCTTTATGTAGCTTATATGTCTTCTAGCAGGAAAGGAACATCAACAATGATTAGGACAAAAATGCTTCAGCTATCTAAAGGCTAAAGCCTAACTGACACATAACCTAGACTATTAAATCAAGTATTCAGACTAAAATTATTCATATTCAAAACGTGGCTTTTACAATACCATTCAAATCATAAAAATACCATCTCCTTGGAAAGAATTTAATACTTATTTTCTCTCCAAGAATCCATAAGATATACTGTTTGGGCAGTGAAACAGTGTGAAAGACGCAATTTGACGACAACACTATAGCTATAACTTGCACTAAAAATCTAAGATACATCTATCACTGCATCCATCACTGTTTCAGGTCTATCAGTTCACTTAAAGTTTTTATTATACTTGCTAAGACTTTTTCGTAGAGAAAGGTCTAAAGTGACTGAAAAAAAGGTGATTTGTCTTTTTTCAATGGTTTTTAACAAAGATTAAGGCATTTTACTATCTGAAGAATAAAATGCGAAGTTCATTTACAAAATATAGTTGTTTAGCTGGATGAAACTGAGTTTCATCCATTCAATGATGTAGCGTTCAAACATTTAATTTTATTACATTCAAAACATATATTGCCAGGAGCATAAGCACAAAATATTTGAAGAATAACTTTCAGTTATCGTTGGAAAGCACTTACCTTCAACATAGAGGATATGATCTACATTTGATGATTCTTGATCGTTACACTCGTATTTTCCAGAATCACTAGGAAATACTTCGGTAATGGTAAGGTTTCCATCCTTTGATATTCTATATTTTGAACTTGCGGTTATCTGTAAATAAGTAATGAATTACAATAGGTTATCAATTAATATACTAAAACGTTCACATCTTTATGAATACACACAGGGAACTCGATGAAGGTCCACCTCCTTGAAAAAACGTGTCTAAAATTGCAAGTTTTCAATTCATCTGCCTACAACGATCCTTTAATGTCTCCAGTTCTAATTTTGGATAAAAGTATATCAATGGCCATTTTTCTACTCAAGTAGTACTATGAGGCAAGTACTTGCATGTAATTTTTATTTATTTCACAGTTAATGCTTCGTAGTCCATACTGGCCGAATGGGTTGGTGCGCTGGATTCAGGATCCCTTGTCTGAGAGGACGCGGGTTCAAATCCCAGTGTACCCAATTCTTCAGTTTGGGACGGGGGTCAGTGGCGTGACTCTGTAAGCTTAGCCAGAGTCGACCCAGCTCTAAATGGGTACCTGGAGAAATCTGGGGAAGGTAAACAGGAAGGGTGTGCGAAAGCACAGGATGGCTGGCCCCTAACCCCCCATTACACTTCCTGGCTAAAGCGCCAAGAAACGGAGATCAGCACCTCCGGTACGGACTGTAAAGTCTAATGCCGTATCCTTTACCTTTTTTCTTACCTTTAGTCCATCTTATCTGAAACAATTTCCGTAATAAGCATTTGCTTTACTATTTCAAAACAAAAAAAACAAGTTTTTTTTAAATGAAAGTAAGGAGCGACATTATAACTTAAAACGAACAGAAATTATTCCGAATATGAAAGGAGATTTTCCTCCTCAACGCCCCACTCTTTGCGCTAAAGTTTGACTCTTTCTCTTAACCCTACATTTTAAATTAGTAAAACACTTTAGCGTAAAGAGCAGGGTGTTGAGGAGGAAAAGTCCCTTTCATATACGGAGTAATTTCTGTTCGTTTTAAGTTTTAATGTCGCTTTTTACTTTCATTTAAAAAAACTTTTTTTTTGTTTAATTTCTGGACGTTCTGCCCATTTCTCTTTAACTCTTTCCTTATCACTAATTGTGATTTTTCCCGGCTACCACCAACTCTAAGAGCGGTTTTAAATGGACTATAGATGTACACTTTTTCTCATACCCTGTTAGTCCGGACAAAGGACAAGTAAAAACCACCTTTAGGGTCACAAGCAAGAAAAGTAAGAAAACGAAAAGATAAAGTGTAGTTAAAGCCAAAAACGACCAGGTACACAAAGAAGCACAAATAAAATAAGTGTACATCAGCGATCTCTGCTCTTCAAATTCATATAAGAATAAAACACTAAGATTAATAAATAAAATAAGATTTCCTTTTAATACACATATTTTCCTTATACCTTGCTGTTCTAGTGATAAACTGTGGACACGTACTTTTTAAGATATTTTTGAAGTTTAAACTATATATTTTTTTTTTACTTTACCTTTCTTTACCGTTGAAATCCCAGGAACTGGGTAAAGCAATGCACCGAATCGTCATTCTCATCTTTACAAAGGGGGCAAGTAGACATTTCTTCTTTAAAACTTTTTTTTTGTAAATCTTTTTAAATGTTGATCTAATTAAAGAGTAGATGACTCTGATCTGCATCCAATAAGAGATATCTAGCTGGTAAATACAGCTGAGGGTAGAACTTTTACCAATAAACTACCTTCACATCCTAATAAAAGCTGAGCGCTTTTAAGTTGTTTATCTTCTCCTTCATATCTAGAACATTTGAATTTGTAGCACAATCTTAATCTCACTTTCCAGATTTCCATGTTTGACCATTTTTATTCTACCTTATTCCACACAAAAGAACTATCTTATGTATACAATGCTCAAGCTGATTCCCTGAATACTAAAGAAAGAAAATGGAATTATCCAAAATTTCGTAAAAGTTTACATTAATGAAAGTTAACGGATTGTATTTTATGTTTAACGCCCGTCTCACCTAAGAATGCTA
This sequence comes from Artemia franciscana, assembly GCF_032884065.1. Taxonomy (NCBI): domain Eukaryota; kingdom Metazoa; phylum Arthropoda; class Branchiopoda; order Anostraca; family Artemiidae; genus Artemia; species Artemia franciscana. Next base: position 58,991 of record NW_027062904.1, read on the forward strand.
ATTTTTGGGGAAATATAATAAACGTAACTTTCTTTGTATGTAAATTAGTGAACATTCCAAAATATACTGGGATAGTTAAAATTCTGATCTTGCACCTAAATATAGTCAAAAATTTCAGCAGCATAGTGTAAATTATTGCAAATTTTTCTTGTTTAAATTACAGAAAAAAACGATTTCTTATAAGGCTTGGTAGTCCTAGTCCTAACAACAAATCTATAATTAAACTTCTATCCACTCCATCAAACGCTCCCTTTAAATCAAAAAATGGAACAAAACGCCCTCTTTTCTCCTAACCTGTTTCCTAGTCATCCCTGATAAAATAAAAACTGATCTATAGGACTATAGCCTTTTCTGAACCCTGCCTGCAAATCTGATAAAAGTTTATTTTGGTCTATCCAACTATCTATCCTACGACATAATATCTTAGCAAAAACCTTACTAAGTAAATTACTTAGGCTTACACCTCTATAATTCTCATGGTCTAATCTATCCTCCTTTTTAAATAAAGGCACTAGAATAGACGTAGCCCAAGACAAGGGCCATTTTGCACTATTCAAAATACCGGAACTGGAACATATTTTGACAAGCTAAATAAGAGATATAATAATTAGAAGTAAGCCTAATAAATTTTTATTTCCGACTGTATTGTTTCTCTCGTATCGATATCAGCTCTAGGTGCAATGAAGAAAAGAACAGACAAAGTCCCATGGTAACATAGTACCATTAAACGATTTTTGAAAAATATGTTCCATATACAGCGGAACAGTAATTTTTCTTCGTTTTAAGTTTCGACTTTGCTAGTCTATGCTAGAGCCATTTGTTTTGCATCATAATTTGAGATTTAAAAAACAACTAATTTCTTTATTGTCCTGTCTTGATATCTTCCCGTTTGATTTTATATCCATGGTAAATTGAATTTTAGCGAAGATAAACTGAAACACGTGAATAATATGAAAATATGCATAGGGGGAAGGGCTTCTAGTTCAGATTATGTTTCCAATGTTATCTTTAAAGAGATTTTCAAAGAACCGTGAAAATCAGAAAGCATTAAGGAGACCCATACCCAAGTTCCTCTTCTCATTTCTGATTTCTTCGGGCCGGCTTGTCAAGCTTATTTAATTCACCAATAATATGTATCCGATTTAGCTATTACTTTAGATACCAAGCTAATCACCTAACACGTAAATTTAAAATTACAGATCAAATCAATATATCTGCAACTGATAATTTATTACTATATTTATTTAGATTTTTATTATTATATCTTGGGAATTTCTAGGCAAATTTTTTGAAAAAATTAAAAGACTAGGGAAAAATCTGCTGCAAAACTTTGTGGGGCGGCGGTAGCGCACCGCCGATCGATCGGTATTATTCTATTTTGTATTTTTTACTTACTCTTATAATTTTCAAAACCAAGTTTACAGAAGTTATTACCAAATTTGTCCTTGCTTTTAATGTATTAGGAAGCAAAACCTTTATTTAGCTTTATTATTATGATTAAACCCAGTGGCATTAATCCACGAAGAACTAGGGTGAGAATTGGACAAAATTCAGTATCTAGTGGGGAGATAAAACTTCCTTCGTTTTAATTTTTTAAATGAAAACACAAAAATAAAGGCATTTTTTAAATGAAAATATCTCAAAAAGTATTCTTTTGAAAAAATAGAAAGGGAGACACAAAAAAATAATTTAGCTTATCTCCCCTCCTGTATAATATACACCACTTACGAACCTCCACCCCAATAAGGACGAAAGACGTAGCTTCAATTCTCTCTAATATTAATAAATCACGAACAATTAATGGAGGGACCTTAAACTGTCTGACAATTCAGTTGAGCTGAAAAAATAGGGAATTAATTAATTTTATAGTACCGCATTTCTATATATATATATATATATATATATATATATATATATATATATATATATATATATATATATACTTACTTATATATATATAATATACTTATTTAAATAAGTTGTGTGTCTGTCTACTGACGTCATGTTTGTGTGTCGACTGACGTCAGGTTTGTCAACTGACGTATCTTATATACATAAAAATGAGTTGTCTGTGTGTCTGTCGGGTGACGTCCTGTCATCATGTCATGTCGTCATGAAGTTAGTTGTCGTCATGTTTGTTATGACGATGACGTCATTAAACGGATTTAAGACATTCGTTCACGGAAAAATTTTTAATTGTAAAATGACTGAAGAACCTACAATGGCAACAGCCGTGGAAGCTGCTCAAAGAGTCTATGCCAAAAAATTTGCTGCTGATAGAGAAAGTAAGAAAAGAAAGCGTGCCGAGGAATCACAAGAACAACAAGAAAACAGGCTTGCGGCTAATAGTGAAAGTAAGAATAGAAAGCGTGCCGAGGAACTACCAGAGCAACACAAAACCAGACTTGCTGCTAAAAGAGAAAGTGAAAAAGGGCTTGCCGAGGAATCACAAGAACAGCAAGAAAACAGGCTTGCGGCTGATAGAGAAAGTAAGAAAACAAAGCGTGCCGAGGAATCACAACAACAGCGTAAAATTAGGCTAGCGTCTCAAAGAGAAATCACCAAAAGAAAGCGTGCTGAGGAATCACAAGAAAAACCTGGATCAGTGCGATGCTGGATGTACTCAGTGGAATGGCAAAAACTAATACCTGATGAAAATGTTGATAAGGGGTTAACTGATATTGTAGTAAAAAATATGATAGATGGATCTTGCGGTGCACTGAACGAAAATTCACCATGCATGGCCAAAGGAAATTGCACAAAGCAATATCCTCGACTTTCAGTACCCAACACAATTACTGGCAATGATGGTTACCCACCACATAGAAGAAGATCTACTGAAGATGGCGGTAAAAGAGCAATAATAAAGAAGCGTAACGGTACCACCATCAAAGAAGATAACCATTGGGTTGTTCTATATTCCCCAGTATTATCAAAAACATTTAATGCACATATAAACGTTGAATACTGTAACTCCGTAAAGGCAATCAAATACATATGTAAATACGTCAATAAAGGCAGTGACATGGCAGTTTTTGGCTTGCAGTCCGACATCAAAGAAATCGACCAAATCGTACAATATCAAGCTGGAAGAAACATAAGCAGTAATGAAGCTGTTTGGCGAATTCTTTCATTTCCGATACCTGAACGTAGTCCAGCTGTTGTTCACTTAGCGGTACGTTTACAGAATGGTCAACGTGTTTATTTTTCGGAATCCAACGTGCAACAAAGAGCCCTGAATCTACCGGATACAAAGTTAACTGCTTTCTTTTCACTATGCAAAATGATTCTTTTGCAAAAAAACTGCTGTATACTGAAGTGCCTTCGTATTACACGTGGTATAATAAACATAATGTATTGAACGTAGAAAAGTCAGTTGACGGCCGGCCTAACGGCCATCTTCAAAGATACCACGATACGAAGACTCTACACTGTTCACTCCAATCAACATGAATGCTTCTTTCTGCGCCTGCTTTTGGTGAATGTACCCGGTCCGACGTCCTTTGAGTATTTGAGAACTGTAAACGGTACTATACATGACACTTACCGCAGTGCATGCCAAGCTCCGAATTTATTGGAGAATGACCAACACTGGGATAACTGCATCAATGACGCGTGCGAAACGTCAACTCCAACTCAAATTCGTGCATTGTTTGGAATCATTCTAACAACTTGCTCTCCTTCAGCTCCTACAGAGTTATGGGGAAAATATAAATCAAAAATGTCCGAAGATATACTCCATCGAAAACGGTTAGAGACGTCAGATATGACTTTTGATTTTACATCAGAAATTTATAACTACACTTTAGTTATTATAGAAGATTTGTGCGTATGTATGGTAAACAAACCTCTTCAGGATTTGGGAATGCCTTCACCAAATCGTACCGCTGCTGTTTCGACATGTGTAGAATTGGATCGTGAACAAAGTTACAGTACGAGTGATCTATTGTCGTATGTACAAAATAACATTTCCAAGTTAACGTCGGAACAAAAAGACATTTATGATACGATAATGCATTGTGTCGATAACAACGTTGGAGAAATTTTCTTTTTGGATGCGCCAGGAGGTACTGGTAAAATGTTTGCGATAAAACTGATTCTGGCATTGCGGGAGATTTCAGGCAAACATTACCTATAATACCTAGATCAACCCCTGCAGACGAAATAAATGCTTGCCTGAAAAATTCTTATTTCTGGGCACACGTAAAAACATTAAAATTAACTACAGATATGCGTGTCCGATTGCAAAACGAAGACTCTGGTCAAACATTTTCAGATCAATTGCTGGCAATCTGAAAAAGAAAGTTCCCAGTAGACTTAATTTCAGGACGTATACAACTACCTGCTGAATTCTGTAATTTAGTGACGTCCGAAAATGAATTGATTGAAAAAGTATTTCCGAATATTCTAAACAATTATAAAAATAGTAAATGGCTAAGTGAAAGAGCCATTCTTGCACCCAAAAATATAGACGTCCAAAAAATCGACAATATTGTTTTAACCAAGATTTGAGACCAGGCAGTCCTTTACAAGTCAGTCGACACAGTTTTGGAACCAAATGAGGCGGTTAATTATCCATCTGAATTTTTAAATTCCGTGGATCTTTCAGGGTTTCCACCACACGTGCTACAACTAAAAATAGGCGTACCAATAATACTGCTAAGAAATAGCAACCCACCAAAGCTTTGCAAGGGCACGCGACTCGCCGTAAAAAAACACAAAAAAAAACAATGGAAAAGGTAATAGAGGCCACAATCTTGACAGGGCCTTTTGAGGGTGAGGCTGTTCTTATTCCTCCCATTCCCATGATTCCAACGAATCTGCCTTTTCAATTTAAAAGATTGAGTTCCCAATTTGATTAGCATTTGCAATCACCATCAACAAAGCTCAAGGTCAATCATTAGAAAAATGTGGTATAGATCTTAATACTGATTGTTTTTCCCATGGACAATTGTACGTTGCATGTTCGAGGGTCAGTAAACCTGACAATCTATTTATATGCAGATACAATTGGACAACGAAGAATATTGTATATTCGCAAGTTTTACGCAGTTAATTTGTATTGTATCTATCTATCTATCTATCTATCTATATAAAACAATTTGTGTGTATGCATGTTCGTTTGTTTTTAAAAAGAGTGTTTGCATATGACGTCATTCTAAGTACATAAGGCTTTGTATTTGCACAGACAATGGGAAAGCCAATAATGTTGTATATTCGCAAGTTTTATGTAGTTCAAAACCCATATATATATCTATCTATATTCATAGGTGGTACACATGGACACAACTACAATGGCGCGTAACGACTTACGCGCGCGGGGGGGCTTGGGGGGGGGGGCGCGAAGCACCCCCACCAACTAGGTGTTGGGGTGACGCAAAGCGCCACCCCAACAGCTAGCATACTTTATAAGATATCAAGTGAATCCCATGACTATGTCTCATTCCATGTCAAGATAACCTGGTCTTCTACTAAGACCAGTAAGTAACTTGGCTTCCACTTCATTGACTATCCTATACCTCTGTGGCAATTCCCAAGGGTCTTTTTCCTTCTTCTAATACTCAGAAGAGCCCTGTTTATGTCAACTTCCCCAGTGTTTTTCTTTAAGTGGTTTCGCAATATAAATTAACTGTGACACTTTATAATCGGTCCTACAGCCTCTCTCCTTCAACTTTTGAAATCTCTTATAGGCACCTTTTCTTATTTTCTTCAATTTTCGCTTTACTGAGTTAGAACTAAAAACTCATGGCACCTGACTAGACATGAAAACTCAATAACTTCCCTTGAAAGCTCTGGTAGCATTGTAGTTGTCTTGTATTAAAATAAACTTGTTTGGAAACTAGGGAGTCTACATTAGACAGTTAGCATAAATGTTAGTCATTTGCCAATAAAAACTCTTTCTGCTACCAGGCTTGTTGTATGCAACGACAAAACTTTTCTTGATAAAGATACAATCCTTGTGACCTAAGTCAAATATCTTTTCCTGGAGGCAATGGTTGTATTGATAGCGCAAACCAGGACAAGATTTTTTGATCCGCTGGCATGGGTTGCCAAGGTCAAATATAAATCTCCTTAACGGAAAACACATCAGCATTCTCATCCTGTTCTGCATCTTCCCGGCCCAGAAATATAGTTAAATCAAGCAGCTTTCTTTTCTTGCTTCTATGTGTAATGATAAAAATATTTACATTTTCTCGAGAAAAATATACAGTATTTCGGGTTTTTCGAAAAAAAAAAACCATTAGTTATATTCAAACATCACGCTGGGGTAGCTGATCTTATGACAGCACGAGAGCTTACAGTCTCTTCTTTAACCTCTTGAAGGGTCCTTTCCTTTTTGTAAGGAAGAACTCCTATACTGTAAGCATACTCGTCAAAAGTGGAAGTGGAGGACCAGGAGCGTTGATTGGAAAATTAGGTTCATAGACGATGTTATGAAAAACCTTGCAACAGTCTCTAACACTAGCATCTCGACCATTTTTAAAAGAAAAATCTTTTTTTGTTAGTAAACAATAAAAAGTGCAGAAAAAGTATTCAGTAGAAGCAGGATAAAAAAAAGAAGTATTTTGTCCTCTATGTCCTGGCTCTATTGGGCAACCCTACTACATCTTTACTTATTATTTTCAACCAAAATTCCGTCTTAATACACGGGAGTTTCAGCAGTACGAGCCCGAAAGTAGTGACAGAATAATACTTTTAAATGGACTCCTATTCCTACTTTTAAACAGAGCCATATCCCATCATTCTATGACAGCCAGTAGGAGCATGTTACGTCATGTTACGTCAAAACCTACGACGGCCAGGACATCTTTACGGCAGGATTTCTTTTGTTGTTATGTAATAGGACTAGTTAGAGGGCCAAGAAAAAATATGTTACGTAATAGGTTTTGTTTACTTTTGGTTGTTACGCAAAAGAGTTTGTTTACTCTTGGTTTTTACGTAACCGGGATTGTTTACTTTTGAATGATACGTAATAGGGAATGTTAGAGTCCACTTGTCAAGCGGGGGAGATTTATTATGATATTTTTCCAGTTTCAACACGTTTCAAGACATTTAAAGACACTTTTAAGACATTTTTCCCAAGATATTTGTCAAAATGTGTCAAGACATTTTAAGAAAATATTTGACATTTTTCTTCAAGACATTTTTCAAAGAGTTTCAAGGCATTTCAAAACTTTTCATAAGACATTTTATTCAGGTCATTTTTTTCATGATTTCTTATCATGGAAGGCAAGATGAGAGAGACCTTCAGGTTCCACTAGTGAGGAACCTTCAAGTGAGGAACCAGTGAGGAACCAAGTGAGGAGACCCTAGCAAGAAGCTCAATCAGGATGAGCAAGAAGCGCATCCAATTCCAATGAAGCCCTAGCAATTAATTTCACTTGGGAGCCCTACCATCCAGTTCTATTGGGGGGCCTTACCATCCGATTTCACCAGGGCTCCTAACCTAAGCACTGATGCATAGGAACCATATAATCCGGAACCTTAGCATCCAATTCCATCGGAGACCCTAACATCCAATTATATCGATTCTCCGACCTAGCCACCGACGTCTCCAACACCCGAAATTACTGAGAGGGGGGGCTGGCATCCAATTCCTTCGGAGCCAAAGCATCCATTTTCATCGGATTTCTAACCTCACTACCAGGGGTAATAGCATCCAATTTTACTGGGGGATCTAGCATTCACTTCCATCGGAAGGCATAACATCCAGTTTTATCGGGGGCCCTAAGAAAACCACTGAGGCCCCTAGCAACCATTTCCATTGGGAAGCCTTAGCATCCAATTCCATCGAGGGCCCCCTATCCCGCGATTACACAGACAAAACATTTTTCAAGATGTTTCAAGACTTCTTTGAATGTCATGTAATAGGGGAATGTTTACTTATGTTACGGATGGGGGAATATCTACTTTTTTCTTATTATTTCATAAAATTCATTTTGTACGGTCAGGGCACACGCATAGAGAAGAAAAGGGAGTGTTGGAGATATCAACGACCAATTTATGACTCCAATAACATAGATTGAGCCTACTTGCATGATTTTGCTTCAAACAAGGCGAGATTCACCTGTCTTCCAATAAATAGAAAGTAGTGGTAGGAAGAGGACATACACAACACTAAAGGGGTAATGGGACCAATTTGCGGTTCCTAATAATATTAACTGATATTTTAGGCGAAATTAATGTTGAAGAAAAAACTAGTATAAATTGACCCATCGGTCCATGGTATCCACTTTTAGGCACCAGTTTGAGAAACAAATGAGGTCCTTGGTTAGTTTTTTACCATAGTCCTTACATAGTCTCTTTTTTCTGGTGTGTATAACTAAAAAGCATTTGTCATCCTTATAATTCCCTAAATCGTGAATAACTTCAAAATGGTGCAAGCTCTTCAGATAGTATTGACCAGCGTCAAAAAAAAAGAAATTGTATCTCTCTTAGTTTAGATATTCATTTCTTGCCTCAGTGCCAAATTTCTAATATTACTGTAAAGAAGGAAGCACTAGCAAACCTCCTTTTCCGTCATCAATGAGAAAAATATTCATGTTGGGATGCAAACGTGAAACCGTTTCTCTACCACAAACGCTCTTATGTGGATTTCTCTTTCTCAGGCGTAACACATATGAACCACTTTCAGATTTCTACTTGGATTTGAAGGGGGTGGGGGCATCTAAGGCTTGCCTACTTTGATCAAATTTTTCAGTTTGATTTGGCTTTTTGGTTATCTTTGAGCTGGGAGAGGGTGCTGTCGTCGATTTTTTCCCGGTTACAACCAACTCTACAAGTGATTGTGCATAGACTACATATGTACACTTCCTCTCACACCCTGTTAGCTCCGATTCAAGGATATGTAAAAACCATTGTTAGTTTCCCAGGCAAGAAAAATAAGAAAGCGATAAGATAAAATGTAGTTAAAGCCGAAAACGACCAGATGCACAAAGAAGCACAAATAATCTAAACCTACATCAGCGATCTGTACTTTTCAAATTCATATAAGAATGAAACAATTTGTTTAATCAGTAAAATAAGATTTCCTTTTAATAAACATATTTTCCTTATACCTTGCTGTTCTAATAATAAACTGTGGACATGTACAAAGACAGTTTCTCGCCCTCAAAGGCTTGCTTAGCAAAGTCTCTAAATTCATATGATTTTTAATCATGTTCTTTTTTTTCTGAACAATTTGACTGTTTTCGACATGTTTTTCAGAGCTACAACTCCTTTGGCTCTTTTTCGAATTAAATAAAAAAACTAGTTTTTTTAAACTGCAAGTAAGGAGCGACATTGAAACTTAAAACGAACAGAAATTACCCCATTTATAAAAGGGGCTGTTCCCTCCTGTTTTTTTTTTTTTTTTTTTTTTTTTTTTTTTTTTTTTTTTTTTAAGTACAGTTGTGACAGAGTCAAACTTTACCGCAAAGAGCGAGGCGTTGAGGATGGAACAGCCCCTTTCATATAGGGGTTATTTCTGTTTGTTTTAAGTTTTAATGTCACTCATTACTTGCAGTTTGAAAAACTTGGTTTTTATTTAATTTGTTAACATTTTTTAAATAATACATATTTTTATTTTCCACTATTTTATTTCCCATTCAAATACGGTGTAATTTCTGTTCCTTTTAAGTTTTAATAGCGCTCCTTACTAGCAGTTTAAAAACACTTCTTTTTATTTTGTTTAATTTCTTAACGTTTTTGAATTAATGCAAGTGGGTATTTTGGTTCTGCGCACATGAATAATTAATTCATGAACAATTAATTATTAATTGTTAGTAATAAATACACATACATTACGAATTAACTTATGTAACGAACTTCTATATTTTTTTGCATTTTATTAGGTATATGAGGAGGCGCGCCTCCTCGTCAATACCTCCCTTTTTACAGTAAAGCTTGAATTTTGTACCAAATCTTCAAGAATGACCCCTGAGTCACAAAGGACGTCGAATAAATAGTTGAAATTACTAAAAATATTTTAGCGTAAAAAATGAGGTATTACGATGAGGTAAACCCCTCATATGCGTAATAATTTTGTTCGTTTCAACTTTTAATGCTGCTCCTTACTTTCAGTAGAAAAAACTTTCCATATTTATTTGTTCATTGTTTTCTCAAATAATGCTAAGAAATCCTGCACCCCCTTCATCGAAATTCTCTTCACCCATGAGAAATTCCTCCTAGGAAATATCCTCCCACGCAAACCCGCCCCCTAAACCAAAAAATCCCCATGAAAACCTCTGTACACTTCCCAGTAACCATTACTATATGTAAACACAGGTTAAAGTTTGTAACTTGCAGACCCTCCCACGGGGACAGCAGGGAGTAAATCGTCCCAAAAGACGTAGTTATTAGGTTTTTTGACTATGGTGAATAAAATGGCTATCTCAGTATTTTGATCTGGTGACTTTGGGGAAATGAAGAAAGCGCGAGGGGGTCTAGGTGCCCTCCTATTTTTTTGGTCACTTAAAAATGCACTAGAAATTTTATTTTTCGTTAGAATGAGCCCTCTTGTGACATTCTACGACCACTGAGTCGATATGATCACCCCTGAAAAAAAAAAAAAAAAAAAAAAAAATAAGCACGCAACCGTGATCTGTCTTCTGGCAAAAACAAGTAAAATTCCACATTTTTGTAGATAGGAGCTTGAAACTTCTATAACAAGGTTATCTGATACACTGAATCTGATGGTGTGATTTTTGTTAAGATTGTATAATTCTTAGGGGGTGTTTCCCCCTATTTTCTAAAATGAGACAAATTTTCTCAGGCTCGTAACTTTTGATGGGTAAGATTAATCTTGATAAAACTTATATATTTAAATCAGCATTAAAATACAATTTATTTGATGTAACTATTGGTATCAAAATTCCATTTTTTTGAATTTCGGTTACTATTGAGCTGGGTCTCTCCTTACTACAGTTTGTTACCACGAACTGTTTGATTAAAGTGGATTTCCCACTCACTAAAGTGGGAATAAATTATTCACTAAAGAAGATTTTGAGATGACTTTCAAGAAAAGCAAGGAGTTAGCCTCTATTTGCATATGCGTAGATAAGCTTAGAAAATATTTAAAATACAGTCAAATAAACAGTGGTTTTGACAATCAGATTTTTACAACCGATCAGCAAGGATGACTTATTATTGTCATGAAATTGAAATTATTGAAGTTCCAAATTGAATTTGGTATTTACTTTTCTTTCTATATTATAGCAAAGCGGTAAGTGAGCCTGCTTAGCCTATGCTTATACTTGATAGTTTACTAAATAATCTAGGAGAACTGACTTTCCTGATAAGGATATTATACTACCGTAACTAATCAAAAACTTACTTCTTCACCATGAAAATACCAACTTTTTAAGGTTCCATTCGGTAGTTCTCGTCTCGACAAGCGAACATCATCTGCTAAAATAGAAGTAGAACTTTATAAAATTACACAGTTTAACACACAAGTTCAAATACAAGCCAAGTTACTCCATTCG